>NW_010127098.1:0-844 GCF_000699245.1 Pterocles gutturalis | reverse complement strand
CTGGGAGACCTTGTAGGTGAAGACTGAGACAGAAGCCATTGACCTTCGCAAACTGCTCTCTGTCCACTGTTCAGGAAATCAGCCACCCCAGGCAGCAGTGGGCCCATAGTCTTTGGCTACTCTTGTAGGGGTTGTTCTTGCACTTGATTTTTTTTGCCTGTTGCTCTTGATGCCCCTTGGAAGACTCAAGGCAGTCTGAGCTTTGGCTTTCCTAACAGCAACCCAACATGCCTAGGTATTATTTCGAAATAATATGCAGCTCGTCCCTTCTTCCATCTCCAGGATGCTGCCTTTTGACGTTGGTGCTCCATCTTCAGTACCCCACATAGCCAAAGCCAGGGTGCTGAGGCATCTGTTTTCCTAAGTATTGGATTGGATTTTTCCTGCTCTTGGACCATGAGGTGCCTAAGCCATTGCCAGCTTTTCTGAACTCCTTATTGGTTCACAGTTGCCTTCATCACATATTTCCTACCAGCTGCCTGACTAGGCTGAAGTCAGCATGCCTGAAGTCCAGGGGCTGTATTCTGGTACTCACTTTCTTTCCTTCCGACAAGTCTTAACTCTCCGTTTCTCTGCTGTGGGAGCCAAGGCTGCCCTTGCTCCCAATGTTCCCAACCAGTTCTTCCTTCTTTGGGGCAGTTGTGCAGCACCCATCTTTTGCCCATGACAAATTTGCAGGATCCTTGAAGTTGGAAGGGACCTCTGGAGATCATTTAGTCCAACCACCCCTACTCAAGGCACTGTCAGCCTTTGGAAGATGTTCAGGACCAAGTCCTGTCAAGCTCTGAATACCTACAAGGATGAAGAATCCCTAATCTCTCTGGGCAACCCCAGCTGGTGCTTG
>NW_010127097.1:40965-50843 GCF_000699245.1 Pterocles gutturalis | reverse complement strand
GTTCACCACGACTCTCTGGGCTTGGCCGTACATCCAGTTTTTACCCAGCAAAGGGTGTTCCTGTCTAAGCCATGAGCCACTAGCTTTTCTAGGAGAATGCTGTGGGACACAGTGTCGAAGGCCTTGCTAAAGTCCAAGTAGATGACATCCACGGCCTTTCCCTCATGCACTAGGAGGGTCACCTGGTCATAGAAGGAGATCAGATTGGTCAAGCATGACCTTCCTTTCATGAACCCATGCTGGCTGAGCTTGATCCCCTGGGTGTCCTGCACATGCCGTGTGAGCACACTCAAGATGAGCCGTTCCATAATCTTCCCCGGTACCAAGGTCAGGCTGACAGGCCTGTAGTTCCCCAGGTCCTCCTTACGGCCCTTCTTGTAGATGGGTGTCACATTGGCAAGTTTCCAGTCTTCTGGGACCTCCCCTGTTAGCCAGGACTGTTGAGAAACAATGGAGAGAACAATTTGCATTCCTATTTGTGTATTTAAATTGTTGTTTAACAGTTAGGGATGCTGGTCCAACAGAAAAGTTGCTTTCCTAAGATGAACCTCAGAAGGTGCATAACTTACCAGGTTTTTAGGCCACTTTTAAAATTGAACATAGCGTTGTTTTATTGCTGTATATATCTCAAACTGCAAAGACTGCACATTAAAATAATTTGTTACTGCCCATTTATTTGTTAAAGCCTGTTGCTTTGCTTATTGCAAAGAAATCTTAATATAGTAATAAAGTGCATAAGGATGTATTTTATAAAGTCAACATCTATTTAAATATGCAAATAAGGTAAATATTTTGGGGAAATGAACTTCATCATAAACAATCTAATTTAGCAGCTTCTTTCCTATGTACCAAACTTGGTGGCTTTCATCATACAGGGTAAGGCTTGTAGAAGTATTTGATCCTGCCTCTTGCGGGGTTATGGATTAAAGGATATGTTGAGGCCCTTCTCAGTCCTACTTTTACACTAGTCAGTTATGTATCATAATAGTAGGGTTATAGCTATGATGGTCTAAGGGTTATGTGAGGCAGAGTTTATAAGCAAGGTTTATATTTTATTTAATCAATAGATACAGTTTGAAAAAGAACATGTAGGTTTTCAGTTCCTCTTCATATGAAGCAGAAGCCTTAATCAGAATATTTACTTGCAGATCATATTTAGGACCTGCCTCCTTGCATCAGCAAGAGATTTCAGATATTATGTTTTCCCTGGACTAAAGTAACCTTCCTTATGTGTAATCTTGCTCTAAAGATGTTCCTACATTGTGTCGAAGTGATGCTCTTCTGTGGCCTGAGCCCAGTTCCCACCCCTGGACATCAGTGGAAGGAGACAGATTGCAGCTGGCTCTATCAGCATAAAGGCAGAGACACCTCACAGCTCTTCTGGGTTTATGATACAAACACAATCAAAATATTGTCATTCCCCCTCCCCTAGACTAGAAAGCAGACCTGAATGATGAGCAGGCAGTAGCAAAAATGCCTTTAAGCAGAAAAAATATCCCAACTTTGCATTCACAGTAGTGATTCTTTCCAAAGAACTCCACTGCTTGTCTGAAAGCAGGATCCACATTTCACATGGAAAGCAAGAGGCACTTGGGCCACCAAGCAAGCTGCACTCTGTGACAAAGGACATGTTTAGGCAGAGAACTTCAAGACAAATGGGTGTTTTAGCTTATTCTCCAGGTTTCCTGCATATAAGGAAAAAAGTTTGTTCCAAAAACAAAGCAGTCATACTATCTCAGCTACATGCTGAGCTAAAGGATCCGTAATTTTAAGTGAGCTTAGACGTTCAGGCTGTCTGCACTCATCCATATTAGGCACACGTATGAAAAGTCAAGAGTCAAGCCAAAATTGAAACTGAGGATCTTCTAATGTGGAAGCCAGACACGGAAGAAGCAACTGAAAGGCAGGTTTATAACGTGCTGTCTTTCTGAACATGATGTGCCTGAGGGGACCAATGAAAGGAATTTCTGACAGAAGAAAAGCTAATAATGTGACACATGTCCAGCATCAGTTCACATGTAGTGAGGTGGAGAGCATATACTTCATGTTATTGCAACAAATTCCTTGAAAGCTAAACATTATCTAAAATTATATTCCTTGTACTAAGCATTTTGTAATGAGTGCTACCTTAGGAATAATATTCTAGACATTTTTGTTTCATTATTTAAAAAATAGAATAGAGCAGAGGCCAGGCGTACACCACTATGTGTCCAGCAGCATCGATAATGATGCAGTTACTGCTGCTCCAGCTAAATGCCAAGGGACTAGAATCCTCTGGTCTAGCCAGCCCTTAGGGCAGCTCAGTTTCAATCATTGAATTAGCTGCCTGGGTGAAATATCCAAGTTATGTGATCCTTGGGTTCTGCAGACAAAAAAGATAAAAGCATTCTGAATTTAAAACAAAAGGTGTTCACAATGAAATTCAGGAAATAAATGTTGATATTAATTTCTGATTTTTTGCAGAGCAAGGTAGTCTTTATATTTCAGAAGCTATTCACAAAGCAGAGATTGAAATAACGGAAGATGGTACAAAGGCATCAGGAGCTACAGGTAAATCGAATATACAGCCTTTACTTCTTATTTCTGGAGCTTATCACTACAGAAACAACTACTAGTCTTTTAATTAAATTTTTTTAAAAAGGCATGGTAGCGTTTAAATGTATGCCTAACCTAAATTTAAAGTTTAATATTTAACACACTTACATTTTACCTTTGTCATTGTTCATAGGAATGCTTAAAACTCTTCCCTTCCCATGTTTGATCTCAGACTAACATGTAAAGGCTCAAGTGAAAACCAGCTTTACCAGCTCAGGGAAAATCCAGTTTGAGAAAATAAACCACTTATTTTTCTGTTGGTTAAATCTGTTTGCTCAGACTACAAAAGCAAATAATGAAAAACTGTTACTAACATGTTATTTATAGCTCCTGAACTGTTATGGGGTTTGGTTTTTGAAGATGATCTCTTTGGTATCATTGAAGGTAATGATGTCAAAATTTTATCTTCATTAAGAGGAAGACAGGCTTGTTTCTTACATTGTTCAAAATGTGACCTTCGTGTGCAGTAGTTTCTGCTAACAGACCATTTCCACATAAGCAGCCAGGGCTCGCTGGGGACATTCAGGGTAAAATCTCAGCTGTGGACTAGAGAGTCAATAAATGACCTTAATAAGCTGAATGACATCTCAATAGACATCCTCCACCACAACTTGCATAAAACAGGAGAACTAAAATTACTGAGCTGTGCAATCCCCATTTTTCTGGTTTTTTTCTTTTTTGGTCACATGAGCTTTATCAAAGAAGGCCCCTGCTTTTTTGGTTTCCCTTTTGGAAGCCTCAGACGCTCCAAAGATGCTACAACCCTGTGTGAAAGGCCTAGACCCCTGCGAGGATTACGTAGGCATTACCTGTGCATGGATTATATATGCATTATTGCCATTTGCTTGCTTCTCTTGAGAGGATGAACGTGTCCTCAAACATCAGCACAGCAGAAGAGTGATGGTTAACCACATCTCACCTTTCTGCTTCCCTGGGCTGCACAGACTGTAGATGTGCTCCACGAGCGCATCGCAAACCTTGGTGGTCCTTGACTGCAGATCAGGGCAAGGTCTGTGTCTCTCCCATTTCTCCTCCCTGTTTTCAGGAAGAAATCCAAGAAGCATATAGGGAGACCACCGCAGTGCCTCTCACTGCAGTGCCCAGGACATTGTGCTGCTCTGTGAGGTGCACCCCCCTCGCTGCAGACATCCCACGCTCACGGTGCCAGAAGGAACCTGAGCACACCTGATGTGGTGCAGCATTCCCCACAGCAGCAACCCTGAATAACCCACATGCTCTACAAGTGTGGGTGTACAGTGAAAATTTGACATAACTAAGTTAACCTTGCTGTAGAGCTGTACAGTTTTACATTTTATGACAATTTTTTTCTCTGCAGGGGTATTAATATTTTTAGTATTTTTTCTGTCAATTCCCATACAAAATAAAAGCTTTTAGGTGGCTTCAGTTACATACCAAAGACTAAGGGTAATGGCAATCAGACATCAGACCTTTATCCCATTGAAACCAATGCCAAAACTTCCCTTAACTCCAGTCAGATCAAGCTAACAAGCTGATTTTAAAAGGTATAATTATGTTTATTTTTTACTTTAAAAGCTCTGGATCTAGTCCCACGGTGGCTTGAAAGCTAAAGTAGGCACTTATTTTAGGAGCACTGAAATAGTTCCACTCAAACTAGTTCTATTGAGTCTTAGTTGATTTTTCAATTTAATTCCATTGTTTTAACTGCTTATTAAAAAATAATCCAAATCTGGGGGTTTTTAGTAGTGGAGTTTTTTTTTGACAGTGTATAATATATACTATAGTACTATATAGTTACCAGAAAGAATTTATGTAAACAAGATGTATTTTAAGAATAGCTGAGCCATCATTAGATTAAATAAAGAGTCCTTAAAAATTATAATTAACCCACAATCAGAGAAGGGAAGGACAGTCACAAATTGCAATTGAGGATACTTAGGTTTTGTTGAGAGCTCTAACAGAGAAATTCCAGCATGACAGATATTTCTCTGCTGTTTGTCTCTCGTTTAGAAAAGGGACCACATTTGTGCCTTGCTTATCTTTTTTTACCAGAACAGCATGGCTAGGAAATGGCTAAGGGGTTAGGCTGTAGCATGGTATGACTTGAGCAGAGTTAGGGATGATAACAACAAAAATTAAATTACCTTTGAAATACAAACCCAGACAGACTCACTTCAGCAACGAAATACACATGAATCACCTGTATGTAGTCTCACAGCATTTAACTTGTTTGTTCACCCAGATTGCTTTCACTGTTGGATAAAATTGTTGTTTTATTCTTAAAGCAGAGGAGCAACTCAAAACTCAAGGCACTGAACAACAGAGCTTATGAGCACTGTACAGAACAGGGACACATTTTACTGATGTTTTCTTTGTTGCATTACAGCAATGGTATTACTAAAAAGATCTCGAACACCTTTTTTTAAAGCAGACCGACCTTTCACGTTTTTCCTGAGACAAGCTAACACAGGTACGCATGCTCTTTGTTTCAGCAGCAGAATCCTTCACAAGTAGCACTGAAATCAGTAACAAGTTCTTTATGAATAGTGTGCCATTCTTCAGTCCAGGAAATTTCAACAACCACGGAAACAGTGGGTTTAGGGTTTTTAAAGCATAGGGAAGACAGTTTAATTTATTTAAAATAATGCATGATAGTCATAGAAGTCAGGGAAGCCAGATTAGCCTCTTTATGTGTAAGCAGTATGTGCTCAAAAAGATTTCTACCATAATTATAGGTACTAAAAAGATCTTACAGATCTTAAATGCCCCAGGATTAGGGACCAACCTCCACAGGGTGATTCAAATTACAAATGGGCTGGATCACCTGGATTAATATCTGAAGAAGTTAAAGCAGAAATATTTCCCTATAAATGAAACTTGTTCATGCCTACACAGATGGCATACAGCGAACGGATTTCTGCCTGTAGGCACCAGGACCCCAGGGCCTGAAACTCCCTGAATTAATTCCTACCTCAGCAGTTTCTAGGGAGATAGCTTAGAAATTCTGAAGATGAAAAATCTTTTGTTCAGTTACAGCTCAGAATATGCAGAAGCAAGTTTCTCTTCCTTTGTATCTTGAATATCAACACCTTCAAGGAGATAGTGCACATCTGGACTTTTCACTACTTAGTATCCTCACGAGACATTCAGGTTACCAAAAGCCATGGATATTCACTGTATGTAATCAGGTTAACTTAGCTCTGCAAAAAGCCTAACTTGCATCTTCATTTTTGCAAGGAACTGCAAAAAAAATATGGATGTTTCTTCTGCAACTGAAAACTCTTTTTCTCACTAATGAACTCCCCCAGCTCTTAAAACGAACAAACAAAACTGCAGAGCATGTCTGAAAGAGTGACGCATCTCAGTGCTCCTTTGGGTTCTCTATCAGACTATGTCTCATTTCAGATGTCCAGCCATGTACATTACTCCAGAATCTCTGCCAAAGGAAAACACCATACAGCCCGTTGGCACTATTAAGGAAGAACTGCATTATGCACCATTTAGCAGGTGTTTGCTCCTCTGAAGCATCAGGCTTCAGATTCAACAACTCTTACCATTCCTAGCAATGCAGTAAATTTGTACCTGCAGTATTTTGCCAAAAATCCTTCAAGCCAAAAAGTTTCTCGCATAACTGGGGTTACATCCATTTTGATTTCCAGGGAACATATTACAGGGTTCAGTAAAACCCTGGGGCCTGTCAAGAAGACCAAAGAGAACCATTTTCCCTATCTGCTTCCAAGCAACACACTGTTCTCTTAGTCAGTGAATACCTGTGTATAACTCTCTGCTTTAAAAACCTGTATCTTACATTTTGATCAAAATGCAAACATCTTTTTAAATGAGAAAAGCACTACCTTGGTGGGGCTTTTGTTTTAAATATGCTTTGGCAATTATTACCATTCAATTAATAAAAGTATTTTTACTTTGCAAACCCATTTTTTTTTTAAAAAAAAGGGGGCACTAAAAGCTGATCTCTGAAACCTGAGCCACAGGCTCTTCAGGATTAGGACCAAACTGGTTTCAGTGAATAAAATTCCTCAGTTTACACTATATGATAAACTATATAAATAGGAAGGAGATCAGATTGTGGAACAGGAATCTTATATGAAGCATAACAACACACAAACCCTTCCAATCAACTCAAAATCAGAAGTACACTTCTGTAATTTGAGCTTTTTAATGCAAAAAGTGAAAACTGAAAACATTGTCATTTTTTTTTGTTCAGTTAGTGATTTAAGTAGTTTAAGTATGAAAAGGGGAAAAGGTAAACAAGATCTGCTTTTAATATATTTTATTAACCTAACTAAAGGTACTTAAAACTTACTATCCCCATGAAGTTCACAAGGAATCTTTATGTAGACCACAAGTCTTCATTGCATCAGTCTTCTAGTAGCAGCAGAAATCTATTTTCCAATACTTAAAATAGTGCAGTTCTGCCTGAAATAATTGAAAAAGTTTGCATTTTTTAAAATCTGAATTTCAAGTTTGAACACATTCCCTTTGAAGGGCAAGCAAGGTAACAGCAACACAAACAACTGAACCACAAATTCAACAACTCTGAGGCAGCGATTTCATTCAACGGGTTGTAATTATCTTTTCTGTAATACAATATCAACACAGAAGAATTAATCTAGGCTCTGTTTTTCTCAGTTCAAAAGTGATGCTTTAGACAATGGTTTGGATAAATTTCAGGTTTTGGCAAATTTCTGGTTTGGGCTACCAACTATTTGGAAAGGCCTTTTTGTTTTTAATACAGAAATGTTCAAATTCTTCTAAGGCAAGCCAGTAATTGCTGTCAATTTTTCCATGCAAGCAATGAATGATCACAAGTGTGCTAGTTACGTGCTTAATTTATGTATTGAAACTGTACTACACTTTGAAAATGTGCTCCCAAACTAAAATGATGTTAATATTGTTCTCATTTACAGGTTCAGTACTCTTTATAGGAAGAGTTACAAATCCTTCACAATAAACACTAGACAAATACACTGTTTTCTGCTCCTCCTATGGTGAGCTTTCCTTCAACGAAATTAAAGGCTACATTATATGTATTTATTAAAACAGTCTTAAACAATATCACTTTTGCAAGAATAAGAGTGAGCAAGTCCTCTACTACCTCATTACTTTGTACACACCACTGAAAACTTACAGCTATCTAGGAGTCATTAGCACCACAACTGCACCAAAATAGTAAGCATGTAAACATTTGAGGAAAAACAACAGATTTTGACACCTAAATGTTTAAGGATATCGGCCAACAGCTTCTGCTTAACTACATCGCAGCTGAAGTCAGCTTGACTGTTGCTGAGTACATAAGTCACCTGAAAGAAAGCATTCCACAAGAAAACTTTGTGATATAGGTTATTTTTCAAGCATGGCTTTATTTCCCTGTCCTGACGTAAAAAACTTAAGAACAAAATTGAAGTTCAGTCTGGTCTCAGATATAATCCAGCCAAGATAGTAAGGTAACAAGCAAGCAACAAAATTCTGTGAAAAGGAAATCAAGTTGAGAGGCTGTTTCTAAACTGATAGAAGAGATAGGAAGCAGAAATACCCACTCAGTGACCACACAAAGATTGCCAAAAAAGGCAGTAGCACTATCTTTACTGCTTTTTATTTTACCTTTTTTTAAACGAACACGGCAGAGGATGAACTTCATTCAGTGTTCTGCAGGAATGTCAAAAGCATCTAGAAAAATGCTTTTGTCAGCATCCTGACAAAATTTGGGAAACAATGAGCATTTTAGTACAAGATTCAGCAACTCATGCACAAGCATCAGAAACTCAGGCCCATAAAGATTTTGGGTGAAGACTGCAAATCGCTGAAACCTAAGAAAAGTATCAGAGACGAGCTGCTCACACCAAATCAAAGCAAGCTTTCCCAATGTTAGGAGCGTCTAGCACAGTTTAAAGACACGGCCAATAAACCACTCGGTGATATTTTGTGTCCAAGAAGCAGCACCTTCTGGCTGTCCTGTAAACATGTAAAACTTCTGACACAGGAAAAACTGTGCAACATTCCTCAAAGGCTACTGACCCCTGCTTTACTAGATTGTATCTTCATAAAACTGTGGGTTTTGTCATTGCTGTGGATGTGCACGCAGTTTGTTATGCTAGTCACCTAATAGCGAAGCGAAAGTACACAAGGCCACAGGGTACCATCCTGCTGTAGCTGCAGTTCAGCATTAGCTTCTTTCCAATCGCTCTCTGATTAAGAACAGAATATCCAGTGACACAAAACCACTCTTCATTCTCTCTGATCCTAGAACATGGAAGCTCTGGAAAGGGAAGGCAAAATGAACCATTCTGATAAAAAACTACTCAATCCTACACAAAGATTAAAATAGAGCTTTTATTGATGGAATAACAAAAGTGCTTTTCTTAAATATTTTTCAAAATACATTTATACAACTTACAATAATATATCCAAAATAACTGTATATACAAAACATTACCTTGTTTAATGTATGTGCTTTTTTTTTTGGAAAATTACAAAGCAACTTTTTGGCAAAGTTCAACCTTAAGAGGTGATAGTTTTGAAGGTTGGATTAAGAAAAATAGAACCTGAGGGAAAGTGACACTTGAGTCCATGACAAGCAAGAAGTTCTCCATTTAGTTAAATAAAGTTTTTTTGTGATATTTTTCACATTACAAAAATAACAAAAGTGAAGAAAAAAAAAGATGATGGATACTTTTCTCATCATTTTATAGAGCAGCTTCCCATTCTTTCAGGTATAGCAACTTGAGATAAGAGTGCATGTCAAAAATTAATGCAAGTAAGGACAGCAGTGCCCTGCTGTGGCTTCCTCTTGTGTGCAGTGTTTCTTAGCTGCTGTTGATATGGTTGACCTGATTGGATCTGCGATGGATTTCTTCCAGAAAACTCTCAAGCTGTTCTATCAGCATTCGTTTTTTAAACCTGTATTTAAAAGAACGCATAATAATGGATGCACACAGTAGTACATAAAACATTGTTCCCAAAAATTTTACTGAAACCTGGAAACTTCAGTTATTATTTTAGGTCCAGTGCATGATGAGGTTACATAGGGATTGTAGGCAGTGTTATCCAGGTGGATAAAATGACCACATTATAAAAATCTAACCTAAAAGAGGAGAGGAAGGCAAAAGATAAGCTGTTCCTGCATGCCAACCAATAAAATTTAAGTTAAACAACAGTTCAGAGAAAAAGAATTGCCAACTTTTTCCAACCGTAGATACAGAAAACTGTTGGATATGGTGAGAGACAGGATCTAATTCTGATGCATCCAACAGCAACCCTCAACTGCTGCCAAATTTTGTAGGGAA
>NW_010127097.1:0-40934 GCF_000699245.1 Pterocles gutturalis | reverse complement strand
GAAAAGTCAACCCAAGATAACCGGAATAAAGAGGCTGCAACAGAAATGAGAATTACAGATGACATAAAGAGCCTGATTTTAGAGACACAAGTATTCCATCTCCACCAAGGGCTGCCATAGACTCCCGGAGCAACAGTGTTTTGGTGTGCTGAGACAGTGAGGAAGCAAGTATAATCTATGGGACAACTCCAACAGGTGATATAAAGACAGATCAAGCAAAAGCATAATAAAGTAATTGTTGCTACAGGATGAGCATAATTATATAAATCTGCATGCCCCACTCTGCTGGCAGTGGAAGGCCAGAGGAGCTGTATGGATGTCCAGTGTTCAGTGTACCTTAAACTCTCAGCACGATTTTACCCATTTATTTAATCATAAAATTTGCTGAATAATGCCATAGGAAAAAAAGCTGACTACTACAAAAACAGATTAGAGGAAAAAAACAACTATTCTTTGAGGCTTCTGAAATAAGCCTCAAAGTTAGTTATATTTATGATCCAAGCAAGATGCTTGAATTATTATTTTGCTTCAACTCAAACACTATTAGTTCCAATCATAATTACATGTTTCTCCTTTCTTTCCTCTTAGTAAACATGTAGAAGGCTAAGCAAGTATGGTCAGTCTAAGGACGCTGTAAGGAGCAGTTTCTGCCTGGATTAACAACATGGGGTTTAAATCCTCAGCAAGTCTCTCTACTCCAGTGACAAACTACCCCCCATTTCTACAGCCTCAGACAGCACTAAAATATTTCTGAAGGAAATAAATCTGAAAAGCAGGGACATATCTTGGCAGAACATACCTGATCTCAAAACTATTTTTAAGACAAAATTTTGAGTTGATGCAGAATAATGAATTTCGACTATTTCTGAAAGCTTAATTCACAGAAATATGCAGTTGCGTCAGTTTTTCAAATTATCACTACGTTCACACTTGAACTTTAGAACTTGAACAATTTTCTACAGTTACCTCATCTTTCTATACCATTGTGCATGTACATTTATGGTGATCTGGCAGTTACATCTGCTGACATTTTTAAAACAAAATCTGAGGCAAAAAGGTAAGCTTGTGCAAACACCACACATCAGGAAGTTTATGCATTTCTGATTTTTTTCTAGGGAATTATTTACTTACAGTGCAAAGTATTGTGTGACAAGTTTCAATAAAAGAACTGCACGGTTGTCAAGCAGTTATGTATGGCAGTACATGGTGCAGTTTTATAAGATTAATACAATTCATTACCTACCTTGAAGCTTCTTTAATAATGTTTTGTAAAAATATCAGTCGGGTTTGTAAGCTTCCTTGTACATGCTTCAGTAAAAAGAAGATTCTTTCATACTCTTGAAGACAAAGAGAAGAGCAAAATCACAGCTACTTATGAAATGTCTATACAGATATCTGTTGTAGTAGATCTGAGTGAAATCTGAGTGAAATGCAACAGATTTCACTCAGCTTTTGTAAGCTTTTAGGATATATCTTCTATCAACCAGGCTTGTAGCAATGACATACTGATTAATAAACACTAACATTAAAAAACACAGGATACTGCAGTTTAAAATATTACTGGAACACCTAAAAGCTAATTCTAATACTGATAATACAAAAAACATGACTTTCAAGAACATTTATAGGTATAGCAATGTTCTAGTCACTCATCCAGGAAGTTTTCAGCAGATGTTTTAAACAAATCTTTTCAGCTTTAAATTTATTTTGCTTCAGTCTCATGGTTCAGTACTTTTTTAAAATAGTGATCTAATATGAATTATTTGTCTAGCTCTCATGCCAATCATCTGAATGAGAGATCTGGTATACTTACTTCTTCCTGGTTTTCGGATCTCTTTCATAATTTGTGCTCTTAGCTCTGTATTAATCTCTCTGGAACTTCTGCAATGCACCTGTTTTTTCCCTTTGCTTGGTGAAGATGCTGGCAAGTTCTCTTCGATACTTTGTTCTTTACTACCCAATTCCTCATGATTTTCCAAAAACCCATCAACATTCAAGTTATTCCCTAAATGTTCATGGCCTACATTCTCTGTATGAGCTGCTGGTCGATCCAATGAATTGAAGGGAGAAGAGGACATTGAAAACTCTGAATCCACAGTATTTGGGAAAACATCCAATGAAAGTGGGTCTGTTACATGATTCTCAACCATATCATCCATTGTAAGTTCATTATTTATTTCTGATGCTGAAAAAACAAAGATTACACTTGCCAGTTTCACATTCTTTATAATTTTATAGAAGTCAATGAGTAAGTTCAGTATTAAACTCTTATAAAGCTATGCTCCAGCTTGTATAGTCTACCTTACATGCTAGGCATAAAAAAATGCATTCGTGGGTTGTAGCACTGAGCACATTAGGATATCTCCTGGAAATTAATGGCTTAAAAAAATCCACAGGTATATTTTTATATGAAAAGGGAAATTACTATATGGACTACTATCAAAAGAAAAAGCACCTGTAAAATGTGCTTTTATGACTTGTTTGTCTTTCCCCAATAAACTGAACTGACAGAGTTTACTTCAGTGCTGAACAGTGAGCAAGACTTACACAGTACCTCAGCTCCACACTAAGGGAAGTGAATTCACTGCACTACAGCAAAATTCAAACAAACTTCATGTTGTGATACTTCTGGAGCATCTGAATTCCCAGGCAAAGGAAGAACATCCTTCTGACTGTTTACATTGTCTCCTTATTTAATACAGGAAACACACTGTTTATACTGTGAAGTTCATGTGAAAGAGACTTCTGTCTGGAGGACTATATTAACTCTTTCTGTAATTACCCCAGATGCACACTTAAATACTTTTTTTTCCAAAAACTGAGGGATAAAATTGCCATATTTGGGAAATTAGCCAATGTATTTCTATATGAACAAGTTTTTTTGCATGAATTAAAACCTAAACTCTCTGAAGATGGTGAAGATTCACTTACTTTTGTGAATAGGAATGGGTTTAACAAGGTCAGGCTGTGCTTGTGTGATTGGTGTCGGTGGCCCTTTTCCTCCAATGTGGTTATTCACAACTGGAGGAGTTTGTGGTCGACCTCTGAGCAGGGGGGACATACAACGTCGTCTTTTCGGAATCCCTTGCATATTTGGTTCTCCAGGTCTTTTATGTTTATTTTGAGGTCCTGATACAAATTCATCCGCTTCATCTATCATCATTCCCTGTAATTAATTTAATGGAGAGAATTCTTAAAACTTTAAGTCAAAACCATAAAATATAATTAATGCTTTGATGTTATGATGATGTTTGCCACATATAAGGCTATGTATAACAAGCCATCATGCACTGAATTCTCAACTGTCGACCAAAGTAATACTGGAAAACCCTATCAAATCCTGCCTAGACCAAACTACTGTGTTTAAGGCCCTTATCCAACAGTCTGCCAAGTAAGACAACTGAGTGGTCTGTCAAGCTCCCTTTCCAATAATTCCAAAATGACTCAAACATTTAAAAGAAGAACTCTAAATGATATTGGTAATTCAGTCAAGTCCAAGAACCAGTTTAGACAACACAGAGAGTGCATGTTCTCAAAATTGCAGGAAGCTTTTTATGGGGGAAGTCAGGTAAAGGAAACATGATTAGGTATTAGCTGTAGTACAGTGGCAAACATGTTTCATTTATAATACAATTCAGAGGCGTAATACTGGTTGCCAATAACAACTGCCCTCCATAGGATACTACTGATGGAAAAACATCTGAGAGACTTTCTAGTAAGCAGTATTCTTCAAAATACTTTAAAGTGTTTTCCCACTACACTGCTCTTTGAAAGGTCTAATCAGTAGCACACACACTCACAACAGCATATTTTTTAAAAAGCGTTACAGAAAAGTCACCTTTTTGTCCAATTTGAACGGATTCCCAAATGTATGGAGCCTTCGTGGTTGATCAGGATCAAGCTCTCGGAGTGGAGACGGTATTTGCTTTAGATACTCCTGGTAGTTTCCCATTTGTGCTATAGGTACACTGTGAACTTGATCTATCACAACAGAACAATTTATTAACATATGATACTGCTTACCTTATGAGAATTTAGTCTATATGCACTTCACACCTCCAGTTTTCAGTCTTCTATCAAATGCATTAACAAAACAGATGTGCAAAACTCACCATTATTCTTGCCTAACTGGTATTTATAACATTATAATTTGAGTGTAGGAGACTTGCTTATACAAAGCAGTGTGTCTTGTGTATTTATCATTATGACACAGAAATAAGCAATAGTTGTCATGCATGGATGTTAGTTTTCCAATGTGTCCCATACGTTTTCAACAGTGTAGATAGGTGAAAAATCTGACACTGGGAACAAATAACTAAAACATTACTACAAAGGAAAACAACATTAATGCAAAGTAGTAATGCCATGCTGCATACAGCTTTGACATAATTCTATCCAATTTTAGCCACACAAAATGTAATTGTCAAGATTATAATTTTCCCAAAGCAACAGTGAGTTTTGATCACTGGAATCAACAAAATCTTAACATCCATAGGAATTGATTCTAAACTTCTTATGGATTTAATTACAGTTGCCAAACCTTTGATCAAACAAAACATATGCTAGCAGAAATAGCAGAAAAAGAACGAACATTAGTTTTTATGTGGTTTAACCCCCTGTCCAAAAAGCAACTTCTCTTCATTTCACATTACATTATCACTTGATCACAGATGTTAATCTGACCTAAGTAATGCCAGGACTCACTTTCCCTTGAACTGCCCTTCTCATTTTCTTCACTTATTTCATCATCTTCTGTTTGATATCATGTCATAAAACAGTGCCAGAAGACACAGTAGAAAGGTAAAGGAACAAATTAGCAGACTACTGGACTATTCTCTGTTGGCCTAAAGGGCAAAAGAATCACACTGGCAGCACCCAATGAGCAAGTTTACTTTTCCACTGCTCACAATCCACTTCTATGGAGAGAGATCATGATGTTCAAAACTGCCCTGTGATTTTTTTCTCAGATATATAATGAAAGTTGGGAAAAATAGTGAACAAAGAATCTTATGTAAAAGCCCAAGTCTCCCCATATGAACTAAAGGACAGAGCAGTGAAGGCACATCTCTCTCCTCACCGTTTTTTCTTCCAATAAGTTACTTAAGGAAAAAAATCTAAAAAAACCCCATGCAGTTTAATGGCAGTATCACACATCTGCTAAGTTTTAAAGAACTATACTATTTATTACAGTCTTCATTTTTTTTATTAACAATCATATCAGTTAGGCAAAAAATAAACTGTTCTCTAACCTTCATCTTGTCCTTTGAGGAACTTGCAAGTACTCTTCAATAAATTAGATCTCATTCGTGTTAATTGATCCAAAAGATTTCTTCTGGGTATGTCATAAGCATTTCTAAAAGTCTGAGGTTTCAAATCCTGTGGTTCCAGTAAATAAAGTTCCAATTAATACCACACATGAAACAATATCTAGCATTTCAATGGAAGTATATTGAAAATAACAACATTACACACAGTGGTGCTTACCTTATTCAGCAAAGCTATTTGGAACCCAGCATACTCCTTCATATTGAGGTCTAGAGGTCTATGAGGAATTTCCCCAGTAATCCCCTGTAGCAGATGTTGAAAATCGTTCCTATGTGCCATAGACAGGTTGTGTGATCTGCTTCTGACCTTAATTCCAGTCTCTTGCGCTACCTTTTTGCCTACAGAGCCAATGACTCTATCGGACTCTATTTTGGCCTTAATTTGAAATAAATAAATAAATACAATTGACAATATGCTCTTAAAAGGATTAGTCAGACTTATTCATTTTAAATTCCCACTTAGAAGATTCAACAATGTACTAATACACTATGACGACCATAACCAGGATGAGTGCTTAAGGAGTGTTTAATATAAAACCATTTAATGCTTACTACAATTTTAAATATAGTGAACAGTTTGTGCCTAGGTCTTCTGCATATTTCTCCTCTGCTGCCCATTATGGTATCTAAGCACCAATATGCATGCAATGCTTTTATTTTCATAAAATGCCATAATTTGACTAGTAATTCTCTGCAAATCTATCTTTACTCACATAGACTGTTTTCTATCATAACAGCTAAACACTATAACTCTCAACAGACCGATTCCCCTACAACTATAGTTGCGATCAGTCACACAATGGTATCAACTTTTTAAAAGCTCAAAATTGTCATAACATTAATAAATATTAAATAAATTATAATACCCGATTCTGTTTGACTAGACAGACCTGACCCTGAATTATGTTAGATTTGTACCAAAAATTAAACATGTTCATAAACACCAGCTCTTTGGCAGAATACAGCTGAACAAAGAGCCAAAAGTAATTTATCAATACACATGCTAATGTTGTTTTTGCGGTTTCACATCAATTTGTAGACTACTCAAAATTTGCATATGTACTTATTAAGAATACTGAGTTTTTACTGGCAGAGCCTTTCAGAAGTTAGAAAAGCTTTAAGTACAATTTGCAGTGCATGTAATTACATTTTAGGAGTCTAAGATGTCTAGGTTGAAAGATGAGTTCACTTTACAGAATATTGAGCAATATGACTATGATTTAACAGGATATACTGTAAACTTCAAGCAGTTTGCTTCCTCAATAATTTATATTAATGTTTTAAGAAAAAGCTGGTCCATGAGAACTCATTAGCTAAGTTACAAGTACTTGCAGTACTGTTTCTTGAAGTTTCAAGCCTACTACATTATTTTATTATCTTGAACAAGAAAGCTTAACATGCACAGTTTAACACAATAAAGTGGAGGTAGCAGGGCAGAAATGCTTTAGCTGGTGCAGGAGACTAGTCAAAGATACAGGCACTATTCTGAACACAGTCAACAATTTCAAAAGGTCACCTTGCCAGTTCTACATCTGCACCCTTATTTGAGATTCAGAATTATATCAATTTATTTCATATTTACAGAACACTTTCCATTTCCTTTCACAAGCCAAAGAAAGGATATTTTCTGCTTCAGATGCACAAAATACAAATCTCTATTTTCTGAAAAAAATGCTGGAACATCTTTAATATCTAAGGCAAGACAACATGTTTTCATTTGGACAAAAATATGTTACTGTCTGTACAAGTAAAAATGCTCCCTTAAATAATAAAAAAAAAAAATCTCAATTTGCACCTCCATATCTATCTTTACAGTCCAGTCTATAAAGTCTATATTTAAATGTTAAGTTTCCTTTCAATTCAGTAAACTAAAAATGCTTTTTTGCTAATTGCTTATGGGAAGGTATTAACTTGATCTTTCTGCTCTTTTCTCCTTCAAAGCCATTTAACTTGAGTATTTTAATATTATCCTGACATTAGAATAAGTTCTTACTGCTTTCTTGCTTCAACATTACCTGCTGACTCAACTTTTTGAGATATGAAATGACACTGTAACTAAGTCCATATTCCACATTGTCAGCTATAAGGTTTGGTGCTCCCATCATTCTCACAGCTTTCTTCAAAGGCTGAAACATGGAATACATTGCATAGTCATATTTAACAAGTTTTGTATACATACTTCAACTAATTGAATCCATTTGAAATAGAACCTGAGGTCCTCACAGTTAGAAAAAAAAAAAAAAAAAAGACTTTCAGGGCAGCATTTTTTGTTGTTGTTTTAAAGCATTGTTCCATTCACATAGAATCAATTATTAACAGAGATATCATTCACATACGAGTCACAGCTGATTAAATTTTCGTAACATTCAGGTCTCAAGCCTTTCACAGGACTCCAGTGAAAACAGTAAGTACCATTATGCATGAAGTTTTTATCCCTTAAATTAATATCTATTTTACTTGAAATAGCAAATACACCCATAGTGGAAAGATAACTATAGTTACATAATAAAATATAAATTTTAACACAGTAAGTCACCTTACCCCAAGATAATAAGGAGGCATTGTCTTCAAATAGCTTTCAAATGACTGTCGCCATTTCAATGTAGGCTTTGCCTTGTGTACTTTAAACAAGTCATCTGGTAGTTATAAAAATAGATAAAATGAAAAGCATGTCTAAACAGCATTGCATCTATTTTCTAATAAAAGAAACTCTAAGAAATGCCAATTCCTCAATGCTTAAATTAATATATGTATTTTAACCTATATAGGACTAAACTGAATACACACTCACACAAGATCAATGCTGCAGCTAAAAGATGGAGCTTGATAAATTATTTACCAAACTGAATTGGTAAATGAGACAACAGATTGGGAAAAATGGCTCCTAAAATAATGAAAGAAGTGAGATCAAAACATATCTGAAAGAACGATGATCAAGTAAATCACCTTACATACCGAGTGTGCATCATGAAGGTCAGCCAACTGGTGACAAGTGAAACAAGTTACTGATGACAAATACACTGTTCAACATTCTAGTTTTCTACAGGTGTGTGATTAATATTGGCATTAGTTGCAGTAATCTATTTAGATAAGATCAATTTTTAAATGGCCTACCTACCACCTAAGAAAAATTTTATGAAGTGGTATTTACCTAGCAGTGGAAGAAGGACTGGATAATTGTAAGGCATCACAAATAAATTCACACAATTCAGTGCTGTACTAGCTTTCAAGTAACCAAAAGGATGACCAAGTTCACTGTATTTTGCACTATTGCTCACATATACCTGCAATAAAACACATTATACTGTACGTAAATCCAAAACATTGTGTGCTGAAATTTTACATCCTACTTTGATTATAGAATAAAGTCTTCAAAAAAAGCATTCTATAAATAACTTCAGTTCAGCATGCACTCTACTTGCCTGCCAGCAGGTCTGAGGGGATTTTCTCTCCAGGATAAACTGGGTCAGTGGTGAAGGTTCTAATTCATATTTATCAAAAGGTAGTTTGTCAATGACCATCGGTTCACAGTCGGTACAGGAGAATTTCACCACAGGATGAGATGTGCGAGGTGGCTAAACATAAGCATTCCACTGTTAATAAGTCTGCACAACAATTAAAATGCAATTGTGCTATGACAACTAAAGTAATACAGGTTCTTGAAAACAGACATACTTAAGGAGCCTATTCAATACAGGATTCATAATTATTGCTAATGAGTCCTAAGCAATTAATTTATGTTTGCACTGTCTTAAAATCTGAAGGAAACTTATTCTCTAAATAAATGACAATTATTTTACCTAGCAAGTCTAGAACAGTATGCAAGTAAAACTTGCATGTACACAAAAACTTTGCAAATGGAAGTAAATCCCAGTGGGGACAAAAAAAAAAAACCAAACAAATCTTCAATGCTACTCTGAGGCATGCCCATTTTTATTCCTCACAGAAGCAGGCCCTGTACTTTTGCACTTGCAGACTTGCTCCAGCACTTTTCCTTTTTGGCAAATTTAACAGTTACAAAATTCAAGCTGAATTATAATGACCAAGAGCAGCATGAATTCAGGGAAAAACAAGCTTTAGAAGAACTCACATTTTAACTAGGCCTGTGAAAAAGTATTTCAAGCAAGTTGTTCGGTTTTTAATCTTTTTATTAATCACATGGAAAAGGCTGTTGCACCTTGAGTTTCAAGTATAAGTTAACAACATATTTGAAATTTCTTTTGCTGAAAGGGAAAGCTGATTTTTTTTGTAATGAAAATTTGAGTTGTAAATCTTCCACTGAAGGATTTTCAGGAGAGAAATGTAAGCTCTTATACTTACCCTTAGCCTCCTCCGAGGCCACTAGAATCTGGAGAAGAGCTCAACTGGGAAGCCTCCTTCCATTTACTCTCTTTACAAGGTAACTAATAAACACATCAGATGAACTAGGGAAACACAAGGTTTCTTGGACCTTCCCTATCACCTCACCTTGAAAGTAATTATTCTAAGTCTATATGCTCTAGCCTCTTCCTTTTATGATAAGCCACCCAAATGTTATCTGCCCACAGAGCTGGTCTTGCCTTGAGTGTCTCCACTCTAAGGAAGGTGTACTGTCCAAGTGCACACAAAATAGGACCCAACCAACTCAAGGAATTGCAAGCCTCTTCAAAGACGCCTCCAATAACAGTTGTGATGGAGTTTTTGACCAAGCCATGAAGCAGTTATACTAGGAATAAAAGGCTGCAAAAGAAGTTGAATGCTAAGACTTGAGAAGTCCAATAACCCTTGGCTGGACAGCAGAACTACTTTTACCTCAGAGCAGTAGGTGCAGCCATTTACATGTTGATCTGCCAACATAATTATTAGCAGACTTTCATACACATTTAAAAGAAAGTCTTGATAGGGTCATTACCTACAGTACCGGAAACAGTTGCTGGGGTAGGACTGTTTGAGAGAACTTCACTGTGGATCAGGTAACAGGGAGGAAAAGAAAAATATCTAATTATGGACTCTTAAGTAGACAAGAGTTACAACGTATGCTAAGTTTTAACACTATTTTCAGAACAGTAAGGAAATACAAGTCTTGAAACGCTATCAGCAAACTTAGCTCCCCAACATTGCATAAGGAAGGTTCACCATGGAATTCCAATTGTTGTCAGCAGGTACTTAGCTGCACATGCAATAATCCAGTGCTTTATGCAGTTATGTGGCCTAGATATGCTATAACTGAGAGGGTTTTTTTCCCCTCATCTCACCATTTATGTAAGACAATCTCATGTTTTTAGCAGATTTAGAACAACTCTTCGTTTGGCAAGATCTATTTCAGCAATTTCAATGAAGATCTGCAGTAGCAGACAAACTTTACTGACTCTATACAGCGAATGGAGGCAGACATGCCATTGATAGTGATTAAAAGGAGTAAGCAAGACAGTTTTCCTATGGAGCGGCTTTTTAATATTCAGTACAAAATTATATTTTGTTTTTAAATGATTATAGAATATTTACTTTTATTCTTATATGTTAGCTTGCTTCGTAGTTCAGAAGGGCCTTCAATTAATGTGGCTACAGATCCCAGCAACATCAAATCTGTAAACATGACTATAATTTCATACTTGTATCATTCCTCAACAACCTGTATTTCAAAGGAGTTTATCTATTTTTTAAACAAAGGAGATAAAAATTATGAAAAGTTCAATGAGTTTGCTAGTCAGCACATAGTTTCAGACCAAAAAACTACAAAAATTCAATAAAAATCATAACAAAATATAGGGATTATACAACTGCATTATTTCTTCAATTATTTTCAAAGATTAGTAGAAATACAAAAACACATACTACACTAATGATTAATTCTCAGACCAAACAAAAGGCAGTGGTATACTTTATTCTACGAAAAAACCCAAAAAATCAATTCTGTGGGTAGTATTTAAAAAAAATTAAGTGAGTTTCTCTACTTGGGATAAATTGAAGGTATGGCTACACTGAACAACTGCAGATGAAACTACATTCACCTGCTAGAATAAGGACAGAATTATCACATGGATTCAAAATTGGAAAGATCATTCTGTCTTCTGTTAATGCCATCTGCAAGGCAATAGGATTTGATAGTTTATTAACAGAGTTCAAACAGAAACATTACATGGATGTACTAGGTCAACAAACAAATCTGTTACAGGCAGTTTCTTAATGCTTCAAAGTTAGTAAAATGCAAACTTCATAGCATTATTTGCTCATCAGTAATTTATCTGAGATAACTGCAACACAGCTTTACACATGTCCCTCCTTCTTGGGTCACACTGCTTTTATGGTTGCTACAATGAAGTCTGCAACTCAAGATTTAAAAATCAGTGAACAGGAAATCCTGGAATATTCCCCCACGCACAAACCCTTTGCTTTATCTATCTTCAGTACATACCAGCGTTGGAGAATTTTGATCTGGCCAGAAGGATTCAGGAACAGGCCAGTGACCTATGGGAACCCCAGTTTTAGGGTTTGGTCTGACATAAATAAGTTTGTGACAACTGTGCCAAGGTTGGGGTCCAAAGGGTCTAGATATATCCACCTGCCCATCTACAAAAGAAAAAGACCGAGTCAAAACAGTGTTAGAACTCAAAAAGAGTATTAAACAACTTCTGTGAAGAGTTTAAGAACTATACCCCTGGGAAAGCTCTTCCTGCAGTTAATATTATTTCTAAGAATAGCAGATAGTTGTCAGTAAGCATTTCTGCAAAAACCCAGAAACTATGAAAAACCAAGTAAGCATGGAATGTTTACAGGATTCAGAGCTGAGAAAGCCAATTACCTGGAGCCCTTCATAATAATCAGTTTCTTTCTTCTCCCATTGTTATTACCAGATAACCTTCAAATCTCCATGCATTAAAAAAAATTCTACACACAACTAATACTGCTGGACTAACTTTTTGTTGCAGCAAAGCAGGATTAGAAAACTCCCACAAACACTTCCCAGTACCATCCTAAGGACCTAGCTAAGCCATTTAGAACGAGAAATTAAGGCTGCACAGTCGTATTTGCTATTTCAACTCCTAATGCAAGCCACTTTACTACATTAAATAAAAAAGGATAATCATATAAACCCACAGTATTTTCATATTAAGTCATTTACATTTCTAGCTGGTTGAAAGCTACTGCTGAAAACTCATGAACCCATTTAACTATGCTTGACATGAATAACTGCATTTAAGACCACCTGAGTAATATGAGCAAATGTAGAGCTTTTACACAGTGTCTAGCAGCTGCAGCCAGTATTTTGAAAAAGTACAACAGAATTTCAGACCTAGGAGGTCCTTTTTGCAGTAATGTCTTCTAAATTTCAACAGTTTTCCTTTTGTTTTGGCAACTATTCTACTACGTTCACTAAATTATATCGATAGTCCTCTCTGCCATTTCATATCACAGTGTGAAAAATTTCAAGTACCATCAATTGGTGAGGGATCTGGTCCAGCTTTTTCAAAATTTATAACCACTCCACTTTGCACTTTTTGCACCAATGACTCGAGACACTGATTCAGCATTCTTGGAGAGCACACACAATACGATCGACCTAGAACAAAACAGTCAAGACTAAGATTGTTCAGTGTTTCTGCCCTTAACTGGTATCACTCAAAACTGTTCACCCGCCACACACACAAATTTATGTATGGCTCACCAATTTGAAGCTTCTACTGAACACTCTGTTTAAGCAGTAAGGCAGCCTAGAGATGCAATGACAGTATTACAAGCACATCGTTGGAAATGTTTGGGTTTTAGCCCCTTAATGACTTTAACTCGAACTCTTGGTCGCATTCATGGAAAATGGGCTCCCCCTTGTGACAGACCTCCACACTTAACTATCCACTAATTTCAGTCAAGGCACTGTTAGTATAGCCTACATTACAGACAAAAAGCAGTGGAATCAAATCCATTCGGAATGTTTGTAAATTCCTTTCCTTGTTTTCTATCACATCCCCTCTGATACATCAGAAGATTCATTATGTTTTTAATATGCAATGTAATCAAACTTTTACAAACAAATTATAAAATTGATGCCTGAGTTTGATCTGGAATATGATTTCTAAGAGATCAAGAATAAGAGTTACAATGGAGAGAAAAGTATCAAATTTGCAGAATTATTATGCATTCTGCATTGCAGAAATTCTGCATTGCATTCTTCATGCTCTGGATGGAAAAAAAAAAAAACACACCACCAACCCAACAAATTTCCTTCATTATTAACTTCTTTAGATCAGAGTATGACAGGAATTTAGCAAAACTGTACTGCAGAACAGACTCAATTACTAGAATTTCTAATTGTGATACCAAGGTGCATTAGGAAAAAATAAGCTTTCTCTTCTAAAAAGAAAAATGCTAAAGAAAGTAGATTCACACTCTTCCAAGACAAGTTACATTAGTTTGTCTATAACTTTAACGCAGTAAGTGTCTTTAGTTTTATTATATTGGAGTTCTGAGTTTTTACAAGTAATATAAGAACTTAGAAATACTTATTCCACCACATGTACATCATTAATAGAGCTGAATTGAATTATTTTTCATTTTCACAAGTATTGACTTGTCAGAGGAAACCAGGGCACTCACCTCCTGTGACTTCGCACATAGGTGTGATTGCGGAGTCATCCACTGGTACAGTCATCCCTGTCATCTGCTCCGATTCCGGTGCTGTAATACCAGGCAAACGGAGAACCAAAGCAAATAACCTCTGATCCCATCGAAAGGGTTCCTTAGTCAACTCACTTCCAGGTAGAGGGGAATTGAGAGGTAAATGGAGCTGAAAAGGAATTTAGATCTGTGAATATACTGCTTTAAATAAAAAAAATCAGATTATATAGTGATGACAATTTCACTCTACATAACATATTTATAACCTCTCCACAGATAGTTATAATTTGATTCAGGTACTGTACATTACAAGAAAGACACCCATCATTTAATCAACACTTCAAACATTTCAAGGCAACATGATGCATGAAGTTGAGAGTTACAAACCAGGTAGGAACAACCACTTTCAAAAACTGATCTAAACTTCAGAATCAATAGAATATTTTCTTTAGAATTTCAGCAGTAAGAACACCTTCACTGCAGTGTTGTGTTGTTCAAACCATTTTCTGCAGAACAGGCCCATTCTCAGCTCAGTCTTTTCCTCGATTCTTCAAGATAAAAAGCACAACTGAAAAGATAATGTTAAATTAAGACTCCTGCAGAACAAATATAACTTGGGTATAGTTACTCAAAAATATCCAGCTGCCAGGACCACCTACTCCAAATAACTCAGCTTCAACAAGTGGTAACTAATGTGGTAGTTGTGTTATAGAATCAGAGGGCAGAGATTTTACATAACTTGGGTATATCCCACAACTAAACTCATGCCTATGCTTTAAGTGAAAAGCAGAGAGTTGTCACTTTGAGGTAATAGATAACAATAGCCACAGCTACCCATACAAGGAAGAATGGCTTGCCCTGAGCCATTGCTTTGCCTCTGTCTGGGAAGAACCACACAAAAGTTTTAGTTCAAAATACTGACAATACCATCCAGGGACATACCTGGGAGCATTTCTTTTTGCTTTAATTCCCAGAAAAGACAGTAAAGAGATTCAATTTTCCGGCTTCATGTATGCTGCACTAAAGATACAGCCATGCTCAGGATATTATTTATTAACCACTAACAGCAACAGCCAGAGAGACTAACAGAACATCTAAAATTACCATAGTTAGTGGTAGTTTTATAATTAGTTAACTGAAACAAGAGGAAAAAAAATCAATGCTGTGGCTTCTAAGGAACAGCACAAGGCATTCAGAAGACTCTAGCCTCTCATAGCCACAGATCTCACACAGATTAGTGGGAAAAAGAAAGCTTATCAAAACATTCAACTACACAGACTCTGAACAGATAGACTAGACTTATAACAAGTAATTACAAATTTCAGAAAAAATTGATAGATCCCTGGCTGATGATACCACCGTCAGTAGAAGCAAAATTCTCATTTCATCTGGAGCACTGCAGCCATAAAGGGAAAAGAAAATTCCCCAAAGCGCTCAAGTGTTGTAAGCAGTTCCATTACCTGGCCAAATACAAGGGTTAAGCCCAAAAGCTGAAGCAATCTCACATTCTCAAACACTTTCCTTCTCATGCAAAATTCAAAAAAATCCCAATTCTCAATCTCAACTCCATGTGAGCAAAGGAAGCTACTAGTCTGTTTCAAAACTCGATGTAAGTCCACAAAAGCACTCATGACAAATTGCCTTCATTTTTAGTTCATATTAGTTAAGGAGTTTGCAACAAGCCATTGAAAAAGTTTTTTTGTTTCCTTGTTTTTAAGAGATGAACTTGTGAGTATGAAACCTGATTTCCAAAATGGAAACCTCAGCTACTTCTATTTACATAACTGTAAGCATCTCATATTGAGGAAAAAAATACATTGATGGATACAATCCCAAAGCCAGGAACAAACACAACAAACCCACTCTTGTAACATGTGAGCAAGAATCAGAACACTTTGGACTTTTCAGTGCACCTGAATTTCTGCTTTTGCTCATGCTAGCAGAGAGCACATGTGAGAAGAGCACTACTTTCCCCAAATGTTTCATGGGAAATTAGTCAAAGTGCACTCAGCTATGTACCTGATTTGTTACAAATTCATTTGCATGTCTTTCACCTTTTCGTACAAAGGGCCAGCAATGCCTGCCTGGCAAAGAAAACTCTTTCTTATTTAACAGTCTAGAATCTTGACTGTGAGAGGACTCCTCAATTGCAAGCACCACAACATCCTCACTTGGGGCTATTATTAAGGAACACCATTCACCAAACTTTCCTACTTAGATCTGACTGAACAGAAGATTTACTAACTCTGAAGAGTACATTTCATCTGCAAAACATACCTATGCAACAGCACTGTTTTTCTTCAGTCATCATATATACATATTTTTAATATATAAATATTTATATATACAAGTAGCCCATTGGACCCTGCACCAACACTATTCTGAGTTCAGTTTATCTCAAACTACAAAATCTTTGGTTTAGCTGATTATATTCAGAGAACCCCAAAACCAAACAGTACCCAGGAGCAGCCCATTGCATTATGTACATATAACTACCAGAAATATTTTAAAACTGTAGGAGAACATTCAAAGCCATCAGCATCAAGTCAAACGTCCTCACTTTCCTTCCCACAGTTTATTTCCAGTTAAATTTAACATCCATGTTACTAGAGAAGTTATAGATTCAAACAAGGCCTCATTCTCCACAGACATTAGTAACTTGGTCTTCTCACCTCCAGTTATTTTTTTTTAAACTGGTATTGTATTACCATAGCAACTGCATACCTAGCAGAAAAGAAAATGAGCCTAGATATGCACACCTTGCATTTAATTTCTCTTTTGCCACACACATTTCAATACGACAGTATGTACATCTTTTCCTCTTTGTCCTTCATATTGGTTGTTGAGAAAGACTTAATTTAAAGAGAGGTTATTTACCAGCAATTATTTTCAACATGTCATCTATATATAACCACATACAAGTGTCCTCCCATCTTAGTACTAAAAACCATCTGTTTAGGAGCACACACAAACCCTACCATTTCCAAATGCCACAATGCTACAATAAGATAGCAGTGTGTGTCTTATGGCCCTCTTCCGTGCCTTCAAATCCACTAAAGTGTTCAAGAACTGAGAGGAGTTGGAGGACAACCTGTTACTGAAGAGGTCATGAAGAATCCTGTTACTGGTGAGCACGTCTTTTGCTTTTTCTGAGTCCTTGTTTCTACATACACTTATGCAATCATAAGCAGTAGCATAGACTGAAATCCTCAAAAAACAGAGGATCCTAGAGACCCTAGGCTGAATAAAAGCTAAATCAGCATTAGAGCAGTGGCATGGTAATTGGTGAATGAGTGCAATGCTCTTCTGGCAATGACTGCATATACAGCCTCATACATTACAATGGGCTGCGCACTAGCACTGCTTAAGCTTTAGTGCCCACATAATTACAGGCAGCTCCATGTTGGGAAATCTCATAAAAGGTTGTTACACAATCAAGTACTCAAATAAAATATCCATACAGAGACAGTTAACTTCTGTCTTTTTTTATCTCAAAAAAATACCTATCTGCAAGTAACCTCCATTGCAGGCTTTTCTGGTACCCATAAAAAGACAAGACACATCTAACACTCCAAGCAAATGCAGCATTCATCCTTGGAGGACTGAAGGACTAAGGATGGGCAACAAGATTTAAGCTCAGCTGAAAAAACAAGCCCTTGACAGATTGAGAAATGCTACTTAGAGTTAGCAACAGCGCTATGTTTTCCTATCTTTTTCCATCCAGTCTTGAGTAGTTATAACAGAGATACAAAGCCACAAATTGTTCTTCCATAGGAAATAACTTAAGATCATGGAGAGACACCAGGTCACCTGACACACCATGTCAACAACATGATATACAGCCATTCTGATGCTAGCAGTAACCATGAGCAAGTGCACACTGAGCTGATAGTTACACAGAATTCATATGACAAGAGCTCTGGGGCTCAGTGCCAAATGCTGTGATCCTGGCAACTGCTGTTAACAGCAATAACATGGATGAGGAAGGATGGGAACACACATCTAATGATATTTGCAGCATATTTACTGTGGAATATGTTTAGAAATCAAGGTTTTTACCTGGAAGAACTACAATTAAAAATATTATGGAGCATTTAGTGTTCTTGATTACACTTGAAAGTAAGCAAGACCAGGTCAGGGGATGCAGGAATGCAAGGTGATCAACCCTGGGAAGGATTAATGTGACAATGCCAAACAGTTCTGGGAGCAAGAGTCAAGAAAATCACTGATTCCTCCTGTAAATCCCTTATAATTGGAAGATCAGAAGAATGGAAACATACAGAAAGCAAGCAGCATTGCTCACACTTTTTGTTTGCAGAATTACTCATCAGAATGCATCAACAGGTCAATAACCCAGTTTCAGTGTTGCAAACAGAAGTTTAATGCTTCCTCTTAAAACAGAGGGTATGTAGAAGGAAGACAAGGGAACATAGCTCAGCAGCTGCAAAACTGGAGAAGTATGGCATTTTCTTCCATAACATAAAGAGGAGTAAGAAAAATCCCCTCAAGCAATAAAGCACTTGTTAAAGGAAAGGTCAGGAAAGGGCCAAGACCAAATTTGAGGGATCAGACCAAAAGCGAAAGTCACTCCTAGAGGAATCCATAGCATGAGACCAATAACTAATGATGGTATTCCAACAGAAAGAGTTCACCCCCTCCTCAAGTTACGACTAGGACAAGTGAATCCAGGGAAGAATCCAGTCAACATGCCATGTGGAACAAAGAACTGATGCTGGCACTCTGCAGTGCATTGGCACTAGTGCATTAGAAGTCAGTGCCAGAAGGGATAGGACTGAAAATCTTAATAACTTGTGCTGGTGGAGATGATAATGGCACAGACTGGATGATTTCTGTCTTCACTCTGAGGAACTACATCCATCAGAGACAAAGTAGTGCCGAATAGGTAAGGCTCTTTATCTGCAAAACCCATATTAAAATCCACAAAAGAACAGGACATTTGAAGAATTCAGCAAGAGCTCTGAAATGGGGTTTAAGCTTGACTGCATCACACTTGGGAAAATGACAGTGTTCCCACAGTGATAAAGCTGATTTAATTGGTAAGAATGCAAATGTTCATCTGCATGACAAAACTTTGAGAAAACTTGCCTCCAGGCTTCAGGATGGCTTCACAGGCTTTCCAAAAACAACGTGCTGTGGTCCTTTTGTACTTCGGTTTTAAAAGAACTAAAAATACACTGCCTTAGTCTACAATAAGAACTTTACACAGGAAGTAAAACCACTGCTGTCATAGCCAGTGGAATATGATCACTTCCAACACCAACTCTGAAAAGCCTCTCCAAAGTCAAACCCAAAGAACAGAAAGAGACATTTGAAAGTGACCAAAAAGCTGTTATTGAACAGGAGAGCAACAACAGACTTCCATATCTCCACAGTGGTGTTACCGTATTAATTCTGCTTCATTTCTGCATGTCCAAATTGAGAGGTAACTGTAAAGGATGCCCAAGCTACCCTAAGAAAAATTCTGATCAATAGGACACATGTTGACAAAAGCAAAAGATCATCCCTGAAAGACAGAAGCACCCTTGGATGCTTTGTTCTCCTGCTCTTTGATAGTGTTAAGGATGTTCCTACAGATACAGCTATGGCAAAAGAGACAAAAAAAATCACATCCACTGCTGGATACGAAATATATACCCTGTAAATACATATGGAAGAGCACTCAAATAAACTTGCATTTTGTCTTGCAGAAAGCAAGAGCAGTGGTCACTTCCAGTTTCTCCGTAAGGCAATGCCTTTGAATTTGTTTATTTACCAAAAAACCATTAGTTCACTATCATTAGTAAAGCAGATTCTGCATCTCTGGAATGTAGTTTAACAATCATCAAATCATGTAAGAGTCAAATTTGGCCCAATGCCACGATCATGACACTAAAACTCTGGGTGTAGCGCACACTTTAAGTCAGCACTGCTCATGACCCAAGCCTAAATTTACTAAGTTAGTGCGTTTTCTGGTGGCTGCTTTTTCTCAACATAAGTTACAACAACTTAAAGACGTGAATGAGGCTATAAAAAATCCCAACTCTTGCTGTAAGAAAAAGAGCTCATGACAGCCAATAGGGCTTTCTTACTTAAATCATTTTGGATAAATGAGCAAGATGAAAGGAAATGTAATGTGGAATAACAGAACTGGGTACATTAGAAGGGACACGTGAAGGTTATACAGTCCAGAGCCTTCTGATTGTTAATGGCCTTGTCCAACTCAGTTTTGAGCATCTCCAGTAACAGAGATCTCACAGCCACTGGACAACCTATGCCAGTGTTCAATCACTCACACTGTTAAAATTTTTCTTGATATCGAGCCAGAATTTCCCAAGGTACAGTTGGCAGCTGTTGCCTCTCATCTCAGCCCTGTGCATCTGCAAGAAAAGCCAGGCTCCCTCCCTCATTAAGTTGTTGCAGATGGTGGTAAAGACACCCTCCACCCCTACAGGCTTCTCTTCTAAAGGCTGAACAAACCCAGTTCACAGCCTCTACCCAGATGTCATTTGCTTCACCCCCTGAACATCTTGGTGTCCCTCACTCCAGGGTATTAATGACATTTTACAAGTTAGTTATGTGACAGCAGAGAAGTTGCTTCTCCTCAACAAAAGACTTGCACAGCTAAGTGAGTACCCAATTAGCTCTTAAAAAAGACAAAACAATATTCTGCTGCTAACAGCACTAAATGTAGTAGAAGGCTCTAAAAGCTCACACTACCCTCTGTTTAATTAACACTTGCTCGCTGACAACTCCTGTAAATATGAGGCTGCTATTATACTCAGTACTTTGGACCACACCCAATCAATCACTGGATTAAGCTAACAGTTTATTGGGTAAAAAAATATGATGAAAATGAGGTTTCGTACAGACGACCTACTTGGTATCATGGATCTAGGCATTCCCTTTCAGTTACTGGCTACGGCTATTTGTTAGTAGTCCACATAGAATTATGAAGCTATTCAACTTTCTTCTTCTAAGTCAGATACATTACAAAAACACTCAAACACCACTTTCCATGCAAACAACTTCTGTAAGTGCTGTAAGGATGCAATATAATAGAGTATTAGGAGAAATCCGAGTAATAATAAACAGCAATGTATGAAAAGTTAGTCTGCATAGTCAAATGTACACATGGAAAAGCCTGAATCCCCTTAAGCTTTAGCACAGACCTTTGGATAGTAACTTTTCCCTGAAAAGGGAATGAGCTTAGAGTTGTTGTTGTTGTTTTTACTGCTGCATGGAATGGGCACTGAGCTGGTCAGACCAACCCTATTTCTAGTGACCTCTTACATCTCTTTAAGGAAATAATTCAAAATGATCAGTAAGTTAAAATGGGCCAGTGCCTCAGCATTTGCTCTGAGTTTGCCAAATGTCTGATCAGGTACTCCAGTATACTAAGATCTGGTGTTTTAAACTGCTCTGCAGATCTATATTTCTTCAGCTCTTATCTTGGATTATAAGGACACTACTAATTATAATCACTTTAAGAGCCCAGGGTGAAAGAAGTACATATTTCACATACTCCCTAGTGGCCACATCCTTTGGGAAATCACTACGTTAATTTGGGTCTATACATAAAGAACTTATATCTACACCATTTAAACACATACATGCTTTACAGAAATCAATTTCTTCTGTTAACATATTTGCAAAGCCATGAACTCCCTTGACAGAAATAGCAAACTGAACCTACTAAACAGGCCAACAGTGGTACTACATGCTTCTGTCACATGCGATAAGGAAAAAGAGCTATTCAGATTTTTGCAGTACTATTGCATAAAACTACCTCAAACTAAAAGAAAAAAAAACCATGCAAGTTTAAGCTATTAATGAGCACACTTTTGAGAAGTCATTTATGCTCTTACTGTAAACAGTATTCTAACACAACATTTAGTACACATCACTGTAAACAGAGGTCAGATCTTACCTCTTCCTGTATCCCACTGGTAGTAGTTAATTTACTTCCATCAGTAACCGTTATAATTATTGCTGGCTCCAGAAAAAAGGGGTTTCGGCCCTAAGGGAAAAGAAGCAATTTCATTTAAAAGGCTGTAACAAATCTGTAAGCTTCTGTTCAGTCATTAAATGGTCTCTGATACCCACTGACAAAACAATGAAGCCTGAGGCATCTATTCTCATGTACTGTATAGTAGAGTGCTGTGGATGTCAGTCTTTTTGCAGTTAGGTCATGTAAAGCTAGACACTTAATATATCTGTATTCAATAAATGCATAAAAAAAAATATTGCAAAAATGGTTAACACCGCTTCAAGAACAATGTGTACTGCAGTATTCTGACAAACCAGCAGCTGTTTAGAGAAGTAACTGTCTCTTCAAACCAGAGATACTTCCAAATTCCCCCTACTCCAGGGTTGATTTTATGCTTGATTTAATTAGTGTGTGACCAACTAAAGCACTTGCATAGTTCCTTGTGATCATGATCCCCAGGTTAAGAATACTCTATGTATTAAGGAAAACTCTGACATGAATAGTACCAGTTATGTTTCGACCAAAGTGGTTCAACCCACATGTGCAAGACTTAATTCAGAAACAAACACTTGAAAAACAGCTAAACTTTCTCTATGAATCGTTTAAGACAAACATACAAGGCAAGACATTCTATGATCCCACCAAGACATTCAACCAGTTTCGCTGTAACAAAAACACTTGGTTTGCTATTGGCACTTCCTTCTCCTACTGCCAGCATGCTAGGAGCCTTATGCCCCTCCTGAAAAAGAGGATCCCAAAATAATCCATGCGTATGTCAACTCCAAGCCCAGGTAGCACATTCCACTCTAGCCAGGGATAAAGGCGGACTGGATAAAATCCACCACAAGCTTTTGTTTAGTGGGTCCTATTCTCCTCTTAGTGCCAAGTATAAGGCCCCATTTTTCTTCTTCAGAAAACAATTAAGAAAAATACAACTAGACCTACAGTCTAGTTCTACTTATAAAGACAAACTATCTCATGAATGCTTGCAATTTACTCTAGAAATACATAAACTAATAGGTTTTAAGAAAAAGATCTTTTAAATAATTTTTTTAGAACCCATTTAATATAAAGGATCATCTACAGATTGCATGCTTAGAACAGAAGCATCCATTTGGTGAGGGGTGTCCAGTTTGAAGTGGCAGGGCCACATTTAAAGTGATCAATTTACTACATGCCAACAGAAAAATCAAGTTTTTGTTTATTTTCTTGAACCTTAGTGAAAAACCTAAAATTGTCTTTTAAAATAGCATACCACAACTAGAGACAAAAAAATACGTAAAAATAAAATTAAACAGTGAAGATCAATCCCCCATGAAAGCTAAGCTAATTCATAATCCAATTTAAACAATTACTGAAAAGAATTTAAGGACTCTCAAAATACACTCAATTTTAATTAAAATAATTTCCTAAGAATATTCAGCCTTATTTAATTCTGAAGAACAGTTATGGTATGTTATTCTGCCAACTAATAGTTCACCACAACTGCAAAACATCAGCTGGAAGCTAATTATGTTGCACTGAAATAACTCTGAAAGCAGGGTTTCTAACTAGGGGAAAAGGATATTGTTCTCATTAATACTGAACATAAAAATACTTTAATCCTATTGTTAATAAATTATTGTAAAAATTAATTGACAACTGATAATAAGATTTTAGATTTTGATTGTCATAAGTAATGCTCTTTATGTCAATGTTCTGGTCCAATTTGAAATATAAGTATTAAAAATTCAGTCTCTGACAGCCCCTATTATCCAGATATCCTCATTAAACACTTTTGTGCACCTCAGCTATAACCTTTCTTAGTTTTACCCATTCAAAATTTAAGCCTTAAATTTACACACTTTGGACTCAGAATGATTATGAAAATATAAGGAAGGAAACAAGAGATTCTAAGCTCGAGCCACCACAGGAAAAACATCTGAGGGAGAAATTACTTCATTCTCAGTCTATCTTTTATAATTTCACAAGCTTTTTACCCAGACAATGGATGACCACCAACACGCTAAGTCACGAATCAACTCATATAGCAACGTATTTACAAAAGCAAGAATCTCTTTTTACCAGAACATTTATTGCAGACAGAGTAACAACTGATTGGAGAATCTCTGACCCCAAAGACAAAGTAACTCACATTTCCACATGTATGATCTACAGGATAGTGTGGAAACACTAGCAACACTGTTGCAGAATACTTCACACCTGTATAAGAAATAAGGGGAAGGTTCCCCTTGAAATCTCTTCCTCAGTAGCTAGAAGTAAAAATCAGTAATCTTGAGTTCATCAGCTCATCAATACAGCTATAAATATTACCTTTTCTAGAAAGAATCTATGAAATCAAGTCAGAGTACACAATTCACCAATTAATTATTTAAAGACAAGTGAGCAGAGCTGAGTCCACTTAGCCGCACTTGAGTTCACAGCTCCATGCAATTTAGAAACACTAAATTATTATCTACCTTCCACCTAAAGGAGCAGAAACATAACTATCATATATCAAGGAAGAATTTCAGATAAAATGTCTATTACTAAGGTGTACTATTTTTGAGTAAAAATTTCCATGTCATTAATTCCTAAAGAACACCAATGACTCTCCTAACCCTACTCCTCACCTTAGCCATACAAAGGCATACAAAAACAGTATTAAGTCAGGTATTCTGAAAATAAACCCTCTTATACAAATAAGATCTCAAAACTCAGATGTTTTAGTAAATTTTGCAAAATTAAATTCCAGAAGACTTGCACTTATTTTAAATAAACTGCAGCAGTTTTGTCAATTGCTGTTTTAGAACTTTATTTCAATTTAATCTAATTATTTTCTATTGCTTTTTTTTAGAAATATACTATTAAAATAAAACACTATGAATTCACACATCTTAGAAATATTACATTCTTCAAAATATTCAGCAACACCATCGACTGTTAACACATATGAAATCAGTTCGGCACAGCTCAATTATTTTAGCTACACAGTGAAACAGTGAGTGACAGAGCATATGCTACCAGCTCTTTGGCAGCTTACAGGTATGCCGAAATGCACTGGAAATCAGCTCAGCATACCGAGGTGTAAATAACAAACCTGTTTACAACTTACTCCAACAACTAACTGATCACCATGAGGTTTCGGTCATTTCAAAAGCGAAAATAATCCAGAAGCTAATTTTAGCATCATCTTACATTCTTGTACAGGAAAGTGAAAGACAGAAAGTGTGAAAACCTGAGTTAAGTAAGGTAAAGATCAACTCTGACGCAGTACCAATACTTGGGAAACATAATGGCATCACTCACCATTTCAGCTAACATTATAGAGATTTATTCTAACAAGCATATAAGCAAAGATACTTCTGTTCTTGTGTTACCTGTTTTCAAACAGATTATAACCCCTGATAGTGGATAAACATTTCAGAGTCTAGAAAGTCAACTGCTATATTTAAACTGTGGCAGTCTGAGTCCCAGTTTACTGTTCAGGCTACAGTAAATTGAAAGGTATTTTCAAGTTTTATTTTAAACTCTTTTTAAATAGATTTGTTTACAAGCAAGTATTTTGCAAAACCTAAATATCACTTATTCTTCCAGCTGAAAATTCAGTGGCAACTAGCTCCCACAGTGACTTCAGGTAATTGTGTCATGTAGGCAGACTGGCTCATTTGGTACCCTTTTCAGTCTAAACAGCTGCTAGAGTAATCTGACTGCAAATTCTTCTCAATAATATGCTTTTCCCTTTGCAGGTTCCTAGCAGTGGTGAAAAAAAGTACTATGGAAGAAGCATCTAAGGTTTTAAGGGCTGACCATCCTGTTCAGCCATCAAGTACTGTAACATTTTACGAGAGGCTTTTTTCATTCATCTATAATCTGCATTTTCAAGGACAGATATGCACCCAAGATGATAAAAAAACCCCATATGCCTCTTTTTGGAAGTTATTTAAAAATCAGCACCAATACCAGGGAAATCTTGCAAAGTTGCTAGGCTAAAAAAGAACAAGAAGATATTCAAACTCTTAAAACAAACTTATCTGTTACACAACACTCATTCTTTTGAACAGTTTGACAGCTTCACGACTATTTATTCCAAGTCAAAGCAACTCAGCTGCACTGGTTGCCATTTCTTCAGTCTCTAGCTGAAATAGTTGTGTGCTCAGATAATACAAGACAAATGAGCACCGCTGAGATCCACACCACTCACACAGGGTTCCAGCAAGAGGCACAGCCAGCCCACCCCAGCTTGTGTGATGTTCTGAGAGGGAGCCTCAGATCAAGCCAGAAGCGTATCAAATTATCAAGATACATTATTGTCTGATTAAGACTCTCAAAACTAGAAAATTCACTTTTGTAGGCAAGTAAGTTTAGCAATGAGTTTCGGCATGACTGATTAATACATTCATGGTTTCTCTTTTTTTTTCTTCTTCAAAGTGTACAGGTAAAGCAATTGTGACCTTTAGATGTGCAAGTATACAATATTAGGCATGCAGTTATGATTCAAGACTACTGTTATCTCAATGTGCAAGTTTTAATATTAATTTCAGAGTCAGAAATGTTGAAAAACTTAAGAATTAGCTGAGGTAGAAATGCACCCAAAAACCCACCAAGTCAGAGACAAAAAATGACACGTTCAACAAGCAATTACTATAAAAAGAAATCGTATTTAGTAGTATGAAAGCTTCATGTCCAAGAAAGTCTAGAAGTTGAAAATAAATGTAAACCAGAATAAAGTGCGTATTTTTAACAGATCACATTACTAATCGCTGGAAAAATCTAATTTTCAGATCACAATCAAATGTCTAAAAGGTATGCTTTCATTTCGGTAAATCACAAAACTTAACAGAAGTTGTATTGCACATCCATCATACATTATATTACCTCAGCAGCGCTTTTTTATGTTCAGAAGTATCAGCCCTAACTGCCGGCAAATTTAGTCATCTGACCAGGCAATACAAAAGTACACTATCATTTTTTTCGATTCAATCAAGTTTTTTAGAATTTAAAAGGTCAAGAATCTGTAAGCAACCATTGCTCAAAACAATAGTTCAAAATGAAATCTAAAAGTCATAATGACAGCAAAATTATTAGCTTTAAAGCTGTTTTTTTTTAAAATAACAGACTAAAAAAATACCAAAGAACACTGAGCTTGAATTTCTACAAATCAAAACAGATGGTCCAAATCCATCATAGTTTTCACTTAACTTCTTATGTATTAGGAACTTCAGTTACACTTCAGCAAAATTGTGAAATGCCCAAAACATTAACATTTATTAGAGACTTTCCCCTTCATTGCTCAAGGCAGAACACTATCAGTCAAGTACACAGAGGTACTTAACAGCTGCTCTATACCCTGATAATCAGCTACATAAGAACTGCAGCATCTTGAGCAACTTCTTACTAGTCCCACTTGCATTTTCAGCAACGTTGACTATTTTGTTATCCTTGCAGAACCAAGCAATATAGTTGTGAAGACCTACAGAATCAATTGTATTTTATACATTCACTCAATTTTTTCCCAAGTCAAACAGTTAAATACTTCAACATAATAGTAGTATTCTAGTGAATTAAAAATTGGCAACGTAACACTTCAAAAAAACTACTTTGCCTTCAAGATTTTTTCAAATATATGTAGACATGCAGCATACTCGTGCACATATACATACACACTATAGTACTCAGGGATGAATATGCTTTCCACTTCAGTAATTAGTAAATTCTTTCCTACTACTTGTCAAGAAGCAAAATGTCTTCAAATAGAAGCTTTCCCAGATGAAGCTATGCTGCATATCACCTAATTAATATTTAGCACAAGCACAACATAAAATTCTGATCTACCAGAATGCAACACACTGGGGATTGGGGGGGGGGGGCGGCAAGCGGAGAGCAAAGAAGACAGTGAGGTTCCACCAGAACATCTGCTTTGATAAATCTGACTTCTCACAGGATATGCCACAAGAGCTCCATGATTCTTCAGCCAGACTGAAAAGTACAGCACCTCTGAACTGTATCATAGTGTTATCCAAGTGAGTGAACCTGCATAATAAAAACAGCTTTGAAATCATATTTATTTGTTATGGCTGTTCTAGAATAGAAACCGACCCCATGAATGGGAACCACTTAAGTGTCAGAAAGGTTTCCGCAATTTCAGCCTGAATGAGTAAGAGCTGAAGAACATATCAGAATTCTGTACAGGATTAACATCTCTGACAAGCCAGGCTTCATGCACAAAGAAAGTTGCTAACTCGTCTCTGTTTTGTTGTCCGTAAGATTTTGATATATTCCCTTGATGCTGTTGATTATTCAACAGATAATGCAGTTTTGCAGCGGTAGCAATTCTATCCTACTAGAAGATGATCAGATATTTGTACAGCAGATGTATTTCAAGATCACTTTCAGAAGCCTCAGAAGAAAGTTCAATGAAAGTTACACTAACCAGTTTGAGTCTTACACAGGCTAAGTGTGTTCAAGTCTGTTACTAAGTTTTCAAGTAGTAAGAGAAATGTTAACATAAACCAGAAATCTCCCTTGATGCCTGATTAATGGCAAAGATAGACATCAGAACGGTCACAGATTGGAATCTTATGAAACAACGTAATGAAACACTATTCCAGGAATTACACTACTACCAAGAAAAAATGTCCAGTGCTTTTCTGAAAGGGCTGCAGGACAGGGGGAGGAGTCTTACTATTAACTCTAGTCCACAAACATCTGCAATACAGACACACATTCTCTATCATAACACTGAAACCTTTTTGCTCTCCCTGCAGTATCCACGATGGGAGAACTTATGCTCTACCTCCCCTTCAGGCTAGGCAGCTGGGAATACTACCCCACCTGCAAAGACAGGTTTCAGGAAGAACACAGGTAAATTCATCACCTGTTGAAGGTAATTTGAAAGTGACTATCAGAAATACAGGTGATAGTAGCAGGTTTTAGAAGCTCAAAGAGTAGTCCTCCATAGTCCCAAGAACCATAAAGATCTAGCTCCCCCATATATGAAACATTATATACAATGGGATGGGTAAAAACCATCAAATCTCTTTGACTGAGTGATGAGGGAAAGAAAGAGGTTTGACAAACACTGAAGGAGTCTTGACTGAGCCCACAACAACTACTATACACTATGAAAACATCAACTCTCAGCACCACGACTGACTCTCACAAATTAGGACTCGCGTGTTTTTTTGCTCTGGGACTTTTATAAATTGATGTTTGGTCAAAATAGCATATTAGAGAGTACCTCACCTATGTAAACTTCTATTTTTAATTTGTAATTGGAAAATCAGCCAGCAGAGGGGGCAAAAGTTAACAAAATCTATCCTTCTATGAGCTGACTGAGAAACAAGGAGAGAAAGGTGAGGCAAGCTCTGTTTGAATACCATATCAAAATACACAGAAACAGGTAAACACTTCTTTTCTAAAATTGTGTACACCTAGAAAACCCTAAATGATTGTGTAAGTAGAAATAAGAAGTAATCACCCACTGAACCCCAATGTCTCGATCTAACTCTATGTTTAAGCCAACAGCTAGGTCATGGTTTGACACCAGGGACAGTATACACTATCATTCCACTTCTTTTTCTGGGGCTGAATGCCCATCTTTTGGCAGGCTCAGCCACAAACATTCAACTTTATTCCACACTCAAAGACTAGTTCTGTCTCCTCCCCTTCCCCTTTTCTTTTGAAGCTAAAAGATAGTATTCTATCACAAATTATTTTATATTTTGGAGAAGACCTTAAAAAAAGAGTTTTAACAAATTCTGATAGAATTTATCAAGGTCTGAAGTCATGCTTCCATTAACTCACCATCTTTTCCCCCAAGGAAATGGAAAATGCTGTTCAAGCAGTCATGATTTCTCCTGCACTCATTCACATTCTGAAAAGTCAGGGTATTGAGGGCAACGATTTTGCAGTAAGTAAAGATGGGTACCACAGAAGACCTTTTCTCCACAAGGTCAGAAGATTACAAAATGTAAATGCAGTTATGTACAGCTGTCCTTCCCTACAGGCTGCAGCAAGGTTATTATCAGTAAAGTAATTTTTCATGTCATAGACAATTCTTTAGTTAACTACATTACAAACACCTAAAAGTTACTCCAATGCCCAAGACATGCACTAATCACAGTTTCTTATTTGGAATGTCTATGGAGGACTACAAGGTAGTTACATGGGTTTTGCTTCATCCCTTACTAGCCCTACAGATTAGCAGTAGATAAAATGATTTTTGCACAGCAGTTAGGACACTGAATCAATGGTATTCTGTATTTCAGGTGACCAGAAGAAATGAGTAGAAAGTTTAAACAGAAAAAAATAAAAGGTTTTCAAAGCAGAACACAGGTGCAACACCAGATTTTTCCTAAAACTGAGACAGAAAATTAAACTCCTTAGCACACCAGTTACAAAATATAAGAATGAAGGGAGCATTCTTGAAACAATTGCTACCTCTGTAACATAGGCTACATAAGTTTCACTTAAGAAAAGGAAATTTAAGGTACTTAGGAAAATAAATGGGATGAAAGAGTCACTTGCTCCTAAGCATTGTTAAATCTCTTTAAAAATTAACCATTTATGGCTTCAATTAAGTACTGAAGCTCCGAACATGTGTCATCTTATACTAGTCCTGGCCAGTCTGGAAGCCCTACAGCAAAAATCAAAGATCCAGTCAGATATCACTTACTATAATTAAAAATACTACAGAGACAAAACAGCTATCTGAACTGCATAAGAAAAGAGACATGAAACCCTTTGTCCAAAAAGTAAAAAAAAAAAAAAAAATCATAGAAATATATTTAAGCAGATGAGCTGCTTGTTTTGCCTAAGCTTGCAAGTTTGCATTCTATCTCTGTGCTTAGTATAACTTTTATAGATGCTCATTAACTCTCCACATTCTGGGTTCCCAAGTCTGGCATTGAGCATACTGCTTAAAGATTACTTAATTAATTGCACAACTTCAGTCATTTTGGAATCCTACTCAAACAGTTTGTGCTAAGAACAAAAACAAAACTAACAGCAAGAAAACCAATACAGCAATCTAAAGCAGCCTGAAAAGGAGATTCAATGCAAGAGATGATTGTTTGGGAGAGTGTCAAGGAAGCATTTTTGGACTATGTTCATACCGAACAATAAGGGAGTAATGAATACATGGTAGGATTTACTAAGATATCAAAGTCCCAAGATACATTGATGTCTTCATCTGCCTAAATCACAGAGTTCCCAACTTAAGTAAGTCACAGAGTTTCAAAAATGGCAGTTTAGTATAAAGGTTTGTCCTGTTTCTTTCATCTAAGAACAAATTTAATCGAGTTCTAAATAACATATTATATAAGTTATAACTTCTTGATTAACTTTTAAGTGCTCCAATTTAGATGAGGTCCTTGGGTAAGTTTAAAAACAAATCAGTCCTTGAATCTTTCACAATTTACAACAATTACCCATTATGTCACATTCTCAAAAAAAAAAAACCAACAACCCATAGAACAGAATTCATATATAGTCCATTCCAGAAAGTACAGTGAAGAACAGCACTGAAATTAAGAACAAAAATTCACTAACATTTGAAACAGGTAAGCACTGACAGGACGGATACATGATAATCCCAAACAGGGAAGAACTTTAACCTTTCTTTACATTAAACCAATGGAAATATATAAGAATCAAAGCAACTGTGATTACAACTTTTGAAGGTTATAGAAACTGTCACTTAAAAAAACCACGCACCTTACCAGCTAGTTACAGATTAAGTAATTGAAGCACTACCGGAATCATCTGAAATTGGATAAATTGACCAACAAATACGAGGGGTTTCCAAAATTATTTGACTGAATATAGTAAATGCAAGCTGCTAGAATAGGTTATATTTGAGTTTTCATAAACTTAAAAAAAAAAGCTAAAATAACCATCCATACCAAACATAACTTTAAAGTCAGCCCCAAAGAATTTGGGTTTAAAGATGATTTTGGTCATGTTTCCAAAAAATACTTCCAAATGTTTTATTCCAAAAATAACTGACATTCTCAAGCCCTGGATCACATCCCTAATTACCGCAGCCTTTCTGCTTCACAGCAATGACTTTACATAGCTGGTCCTGGCTCAGTCACTGCAATTCACAGTGTTAAACCAGACCTCTTTTCTCCATATACTGCAGAAGGGTAATGAATGTCACAGTTGCCAGCATGCCAAATTGGGAAAACAAAAAACAAAAAAAAAAAAAACAAACAAACAAACAAAAATCCTCCCCACCATTTTGGGGGTTATCAATCCAGAGTATTGACAAGCTGACTGAAAATAGCCTGTCGACTTATGAACATAGGGCAAGTCTTCTGAATAATTGCCCCAAGACTCCCCCACAACCCCCTCCCGCAGTTTATAACCACTTAGCAGGAGCAACTTCCAGATTCTGAACCCCTACAATTCACAGTCTATCTTATTAAGGGTCTGAATCAATCACTGATTTATTTTACTACATGAAGTCACACTCACAACTTGAAAGTTTGGCACAACTATGAGCACATAAGAGGCCATAAGTTCAGGAGCAGAGCAGGCAGCTAGGCTGGATGTATCTTACATATAGCGATGCATACAATGAAGTCAGCATTTTGGGATTCAAAGCCCTGGCAGGGGCATAATGGTGGGAGATGGCCACTTTTTGCTCATATTCTGTATGCTGAGCATCAAAAAAAGAACATCAGTGCCCTACATTGATTCCAATGACAAATATTCTGGATTTGTTCAATATAGATTTCTGGCTCAAGGAGACATTGACAAAAGGCACAGTATATTCAGGCAATTTATGGGGATAAACATTACCATTGGATGGAATCAGATTAACACCCTGCTCTCCATAAACAGGGGCAGTTACTTGCAGATAGAAAAAAAAAAACCTATAAATTAAAGGAAATGGGAGTGGTTACACTGAGCAGACAACAAATGTGATTACTCAGGTAAAAGTTTCTTGGCCAAGTCAACAACAGAACATTACGCATCATTTTCAATATGCACGTCCCTGAATCACTGTCAAAACCCCATATTAGACAACTCATCTGCACCACAGTTCCTGCTAGATCAGTCTTGTAAAAGACTTCTGATATTAAAGCCACGGAACTATGTTAGTCATAATCAACACTTACTTGTATCTGCTATTCTAGTTAACTACCACTGCAGTGCTGTGTTTAGAACAGAGTAGGATCATACTGTGACAAATCCTATTGTCCTCTCATACAACCAGAATTCTTTTCTATCCAGTGTCTCAATCACAGTCATTCAAGGTTCCTGACTAAGGTCAGTGTCATATCATGCATCCAACAACTTCTCACCTGTCTATTTTAATCCAGGTGCAGGCACTAACCTAGTTTTCCCACCAGAAAAATTTAGGCTTAAACCTGGAGCAGACTGTAGACTTATGTAAACTAGGGCAAGTCAGTTAACTGAGGCATAGACACTACCTCTACAATGAAAACAACAGGTGCTCAGATAACAGATAGTTGATTTCTTACTACTGTAAGACTGAAATTGCCTATACATTTTTTTAAAAATCTAGCCCATTAGGGGCCAACTTTATGGTAAAAGAGTGATTAAATACATTCCTTCCATCCTGATTTTTTTTAAATAAAATATATAAGCAATAATAAAGAACCTGAAATCCTATTTGCTGTCAATATTCAGAATTATAATAGTAAAAATATGCTGATACATAGAAAATACTTCATGAACATCTGATATCCTTTGCAGACATTGCAGAAATATAGTACAGGATTATTACAAATCTCTGATGGTTCAAGGGCTAGTACACTTTAAAAAAAAACCCAAACCAATCAAGGATTTTTTAATAGATATGCGTTTAAGATAAATCTTTCATATAATCACTATTTCCTATGTGAAGTATTCGTTTTTCTTTAAATAAGATTGGTCTACACTTTGAACAATTAAAATTAGCACCATAATCATGCGATGCTAACTGGACATTTGATAAGAGTTCTGTATTAGCCAGATGCTAACACTCACAAATTACATGAAATCACAATCTATTGCAGAAACAACAGCTGAAAAAAACTTGAAAAAAGGGTCAGAAAATATAATGCTACAAATCACAACATGAAGTGGAAACATTAATATGTTCTTTAAGTGGGACATGCAGATATGGGAATATTCTATGCACTAACACTCACTATGTTGTTAAAGTTACAGAATGTACTACAAGAAAAAAAAAAAACAACAGCAAGCAAGATTCTCAAGCAACACAATCATAGTTGCAACTGAGCCTCAGCTGAATTAAAATTCAGACACACATAAATAAAAGTTCTTCCCTTCAAGCTCCAGAGATATGGACTGTCTACAGCAGAAACCCAAGACTGAATGTAACTATTCAGTAAGAAAAGTGAAAACAAGCCTAAAGAGGATAAACATAACTGAGACACTGGGAAAAAAAATAAATACTTGTGCTGCAAGTATAACCAAGATAACCAAACTCCTGGCTCTATATCTATATGTACTCACTTTGCCTCCCTGATCACTGTGATGAAGTGCAAATATATTTCAAAAATACAAGAATACTTTAACTACGGGACACGTACCTCTAAGGACCCAAATAAGAAAGACAGTATAGGAGTCTATACCTAAGGCAAATAAACTGTTCCAAACAGAAAGTCAAGCCGAGAGACAAAATTTTGGTACTCCTAACTGTCCTCAGACTTGCTCTGATGACTTTTTAGTGAATCCAAGGATATCAGCCAGAGACAGACATCTGTACCATCTGCTTAAGCTTTAGCAGCATGACTGCACTCACCTAGCCCTAAAAAATAAAGCCACAACAAACATGTTATGGCACTGGCCCTTCCAAATCAAGTTTATTGAAATACTGAGCACTTAAAAGATTCAAAGCAGTCAAAGCATATTTGATATTCAGAACACAAGGAAGTATCTCACTTCTTTCTGCCAGTGAAACAGATCGATTAGATAATTTTCATAGGAAAAAATAAAGTGCCCTATGCCTTGCTTTAAATTTTAAATTCTTCTTTAAAAATATACTGGATTAGAACTAGACCAGTGATTTTAAAAGCACTTAAGTTTGATGTGATTATTATTACTGAGACTTTCCATGAGCTCTGTTGCTCTAGGAAGGCTGAAAGGCATGCAGTTCCACACTTGCAGCAATGCTTGACACAGCTCTCACTAAAGGATATTATAAAACAAAACTAAATAAAAATTACAAACATTTCAAGAGCAGACAAGAAGGCATGTTTATAGGTTACAGCCTACAAACTATAAATTTGAGGCAATATACTTAACTTCATCATGCAGGAGGTGAGAAAGATTGACTTTCACCAGCACTTCACATATAAATCTTTGACATTAACAGGCATATAGGTTTATATTAAAACCATTTCTATTCCATGGAAAACAGGACACTATGAGAAATCCTCTATTACGTATTTCTGCCATCACCATGCTTAAGCTCGCTATGCTGTTTTCTACTGTCTGGAATTCTCTCATTTAGTTTTGCTGGAGAAGGTGGGGGGAGGTGGGGAAGAGAATGGGAGAGCTGTTCTAGAAGGACAAACCTCTGCCTCTACCAACATGAGAAAAAAACTGCCTGTACAACTGTGCCAACATGACAAAGCAGGAAATGCTAACCTAAACTTTGGTTCCAAATTTGGATGCACACTCCACACAGGCCATTCCAGTACAGTGCTTATGACCCTAGAATGCCAAGACAGAAGTTATGCTCAAAGGATTTTGACTTTTGAAAGTAAGGAAATCCAGTAAAAAAAACAAAACGGAAAACTCAAAAATCAACTGGGAAACAAAACTGCTCAACAACTTAAAGAAAACAGAACATATCACTGCAGAAGTATAATGTATGCAGTTAGGGAACAATATTTCATATGTGCAATGTTTGGGGTTTTTTTTTTAAGCTCAGCAGATCTTGGACATGCATAAGCACATAAGCAAGGAGTCAGTCTACAATGTGCAACTTAAAAAAAAAGCTGTTGTGTGCCTACAAGCACAATTAGACTTGATCTCTTAGGTATGCTATTCACGTGTATTTGGAATACTACAGTACTTAAGCCATTATGGCAAAACATGCTGAGCTCTACATAGCAACATCAAGTTTTCCTGTGTGAACACATCAGCAATACTGCTACTGTAGCTACAAATGGGTCTAACCATATATTCAGAAAGAACTATAAAGCAGCAGTTAACCTAAGAATCTAAGATTGGATTGTTTGATGGTCATACATGGTATAAATAAAATGCTTGGAAAAAAGTCTGTGATGTTTAAAAACAATGCCATTATATGCAGGACACTTTCCAACTTCGAGCTTAGAAATAGGTCTTTCTAACCCTTAGCATATTTTTAAGTTCCCCAAGTATTCTTAATCAGTTGAATTCCATTTGCATTTTAGTTTGTCTCAAAATTTCTTAGTTATGCTTTTGTACGTATGCGAAACGCACTGCAAAAAAAAAGGCTTTCACCAAGATCGCACACAGCCTGTAAATTGTTTCTTGTACTAATCTAAATCCAGAGAGCACCTTATTCATCACTGTGAATGAACAATACCTATCCCAAGCACTATAGTTGGCTTCTCTGTTTCAAAAAAAATAAGTTAGCATCTGCTTTTGTTACATCTAATTTGTTTAAAACTCAAAAATTGATCTCTAATCCAGTTTTACCATATCAATAGTAATTATGAAGCTGAAAAGTATGTGCAAGGTACTCTAGTAAGATAAAAAGCTCAAAAAAAGCTTATGCTATTGAAAAGCACTGTTTCTAGCCACAAAATTAACATAAAATTTCACCCTGAAAAAATCTGGAAAAATACCTTGATACATAAACTCAACTACTTTAAAATCTACTCACAGAAGTACATTTTATCCTCTCAAGCCTCATTCTGTGCAATACTGCTGAAAAAATAGTAAGAGACCTTCATTACGCAAATAACGATAAGCAAGGTGAAACACATGGGGTATCAGAGAAACAGAGTTTTAGTAATTTCAAATATCCATCAGATTCAAGTTTTGGTAGTGCTGCATTGGTCCTTTGCATGAGAGTATCAAAACACCACTGGTATATATTTTACCTACCTTCAGAGCTCAGTCTTAGAAACTTCCCTACAAACTGCAAATAACTGAAGTACAAAGATGGTTCAATTCAATAATTTGTTTACATTTTTGCTATATTATAATAATGGTCACATTTTTGGGTTTCTACAGAAAGAGAAACACTTCTATTAGTATTTAACCAGTTCATCAACTATAACAAGCTGCATGCCAGCCTCACTTAAAACTATTCAGTTAAATTGTGACTACACATGTATTGCTGAACAAGCCATAGCTGTAAGACTGAGGAGTGTATTCCAAGAAGACAGACAATCTACTAGTAAAAGGCTTGGTATTTCAGACCACCTGAAACAATGAGGAAGCTGAACTGGGGAAAATATGACAAAGAGAAGTCAATCAGCTAAGTACTGGGCTAATGAAGTACAATGTTTTGTGTGATATGACACTGAGCCCTTACTGAACTTAACGTGTTTAAATTGCTTTCTTTCTGAAGACATCCAAATCCTCTATTTTTTCCTAAGCCTTCTACAAAAATGCAGAAGGTGAAGACGACCACTATTTTCAGCGAACACTAAAAGCTGACACCCTACTTGAAGGTTCATTCTTCTGCTATCATAATCAGCACAAAGTACACTACGGGGGAAAACTATATTATTGGACTCAAGCAACATGATACAGAATTTATCAGTCTGAAAGTGATGTAAAAATTAAAGGAATAGTCACCTCAAAATATGTATACTTTTCAAAAAAATTCACAAAAACATGGATCTAACAACCCCAGGTAAAACAAAGGGTTTATAAAGCCATACCATAGCCTTAACATCAGAAACAGCTTATGAAAAAATCTTCCAGGTTCTTGACAATCTAAATGCATTGACAGTGTCCCTTTAAGATCTGAATGTAAGATACTGTGATCAGCTAATACAGCTGTACACTTGGTAACTCAATCTTCACGAGCAACTGAGTCAGTACCTATTTACTGAAAAAGTAATATGATAAATATTCATATTAAAACCTGAACATTATTGTTGCAAGAAAACATGAAGCAGGAGATTTCCATCAATTTCAGAATGACTGTTCAGACATCACTCTTGGTCAGGAAGTCAGCTGACGGAGGGGGACAAGACATCATGCCGTTGAATGACATAACTAATCTCACCAAGCTTGGATCATGTCTCGTCATTTGCACGTATAATAAAAACCTGTTTTACAATTCATACATGTGAAACAAGTGGATCACAGAAAATATCTTAGAAGCTTGTGAATACACCAAAAAACAAGCATGATAGTCAAAAGATGTTAAGCCAGAGAAATTTCCCAGAGAAAAAACATAATAAAAGTTTGGATTTATTACTTCACATCATACCACACCCAAGATCATCTAAATGTTGCATTTTTGAAAAATTATCTTCTCCTACCACTCTATGATAATCATTCTTAAAACATGTGTCTGTTATATTTTAGTTAACTACAACTTTACTGTCTTAATATTTGTAGCTGTTTTAAAAAAGTGAATCAGTACTTTATGGTCTGAGTGAAAAGTCTTTCAAATGCAACCGAGCATTCTAATCACTTTTATTATCCTGAATTTGTACGTTTCTCATATCATGTGTGTTTAAATACCTGTTCATCTTGAGCAAATTTTAAGTAGCAGATATGAACAACAGAAAGCTGACAGGATAACACGATATAGTGCTCAAAGGCCAATGTGAAGTTGAGGAAAGTGAACTGCCCTGGATCTCATCCTGCGAGTGCTGAAGGACCATTTAAGTGCTCCAGAATTTAATCTGATTTTTGAAAAAACGCTGCTTTGATTAGTAGAGCCAAAATGGGAACCTATGACTTAAGCAGCAGATGACCTGGCACTTGCAATATATTCATCTATTTTTGCAGACACTAAAAAGAGTTAGAATTTCTGTTCAGTCACCTGACTGCACATGCGAACACCTCTTCAACAGACAGTTCCACGTGTGGAACAGAGCAAAAAACATGCATAGGCAAGGGTGGGTTCAAGCCCAGATAGAGACTTGTAACCAAAACAGATCAGACAAAAAGGAAGGCATTGCTCCACAGACAAAAGAACAGCTACTTGCAGCAATGAGTCAAAAGGGTCATGACAACTGCCCACTTGAGTAGTTGAGCATAGCTGGTTCACTTAGTGCAAATTATTTGACATGGGTTTAATTAGAATGTTACAATTCTCAGTAGCAATAGGAAAGAGCAAGTATTTTGTGTGTGTGTGTGTGTGTGTCTCTACAGTGGTAAGTGTTCCAAAAAAGATTCATATAGATCATGTAACTAAACAAAAACATCAGAAAATGGGAAAGATTAGCACACAGAGGTATAAGAGGACAGCAGATGGTAACAGACAAAAAAAATAACCATGTGTGGAACTAGCACTTTTTTTTTTTTGAAGTTTCATCACTAAACTGGCATTTTAAAAATGTTTAGGCTCATTTGATCACCTAGCAGCAAAGCCATACAATGCAACATGAGAGAGAAATTTCCTTCCCAAGCAAACATGGCATGTTACCACATAGACTCCGCTTAGACTGGAAAGGGAGGAGAAGAAAGGGGACTTATTTTCACAATCACATTTCCATGTCAAATACCAAGAGCAGTAACTAATCCTCAGATAGCAGGAGCATTACCTGAGAACAACAAACAAAAAGGGGAGATTCAAGTATGTCCCACATGAAAAATACACTGTATACTTTGCCGAATACCAGTAATGTCCTTTATGCAAAACAAATCCAGGAATTGATCCAGTGTCAGAAAGAACCGTGTGCACTTCCTAAAGCACAACCTAGAGTTACTGTCTTTTAGTAACTCATACTACTGAGCAAAAGAAAGTTGGCCCACCTCAAAAAGAAGTCCCGCTTTAAAGGAGCACCTGCATTATAGACATTAGAAGAGCACAGCTTCTCAAGGCTCTGATACAACAGGCAGGTTTAAAAAAATAAAGGTATGCAGAGAAAAGTTTAGTAAACTCATTGGAAATAAAAGGTTTTGAAAAAGTTGTGCTCCATTCAGTACTTTTGGACATGCAGTGTGGTTAGAAAAACAGCTCATCTCCCAAACTGTACTTAATTGATTATACAGCACTGTATAGAGAAAGCAAAGTTTTCATGAGCCCAGCAGGCTCACCAGCTAAGGTTCTGAAACACAGACTTGATACAAAAAAAAAAAAAAAAAAAAAGATCAAGTTTAACTGAGAAGGTCAACTCAGAAGCTACATCACAGTTTAAAAACTGAGCAATAACTGAAGTTTGGAGAAAAAAAAAAAAAAGGAAAGAAAAGTTGGGCACAAAACTATAGTCAGCAACTGCATTTCTTCAAACTATGTGAGCTCTGCTTACTTTTGAGGAAGCCACCATATTGAGTATTTCATGAAGGTGCCACTTTGGACAACTAGCTAATTGTTGTCTCTGGAAAGCTTGTGGTTTACAATTTTTCCACCTATTCATAGTCAACCTACCTGCCCATAGTTGTCTATGCCAGTTACTAATCTATTTAAGTTTAATAAATCAAAAGCTGTCCTTAGGGATTGGCCGAGAGTCGTAAGTCCTTCAGCTTGGAGGTTTTTCAGTTCATTCATAAACGTTGCATGGTTTTCCTTCCAGCCAGCCTGAAAAGAGAAACATTAGAAGACTTATCCTCCATATATGAGCTTTGCTTTCCTGCTAGGCTACAAAGTGCCTTCCCTGCTACACGCAGCTCACTACAAATGGTAACAAAACACCTCAGAAGTTACTAATATTTAGTGTCATTCCATAAAGCCTGAAAATATGTACTTCTCTTAAACCTTAGAGCTCCCCAACTACCAAATCAAGATTTTTTTTTTTTTTTATTATTTGTTCCACAGGACAAATTTCTGTGTAGTCACCAGTGCACAAATCTTACAGCTATTTACACCACAGCTCTTTCTAGGGGGAAGTGGACTGCACTGTGAGGCGACCTCCAACAGGTTCATCGTCCCGTGTCATGTGGACCCA
>NW_010127096.1:8556-15607 GCF_000699245.1 Pterocles gutturalis | reverse complement strand
GTGAGCACACTCAAGATGAGCCATTCCAAGGTTGAAAACAAGAATATCTGCACTGTTACGAATTCACGTTAGAGTTGCTGAGGATTTAGAGAGACACAAACAGGCAAAATGAAGCCCTGCATCTGATTAGGAACCTCAAGACCTTTCAGTTGCCTGGGAATGAGCCGGCATATATTGTCCATGATAAGACCCAAGTGCTGTTTTTTCACAAGTTATAATACAGTGGTCATACAAAAATCACCACTGCAAGTGAACTTGGTGGGCCAAAAAATTAAGATTTTTTTCTTTGCTCAATAAAAGGTATTGGATAATGAGGCACACAACCATTCGTTCTGCAAAGTGGGCAATAAGGCAGCAGACCACCACAGCCAGCCACCCTGTCATGGCAGGGCACGAATGGACTTACTTTATCCAGCAGCAATGCAGCCAATGTTCCTGGGGAGACCAGAAGATCATAAAATAAATAGCAGAGCACACCCCAGAGACTAATTGAGCGTAGCAGGCCCTTGGGTTGTTCTAACGCATCTGGAAATCTGCATCAGATCAATGTGGATTGTAAATTACTGTCATTTAGATGTTTGTCTCAAGAAGCACCATACAAATAAGTACATTTTCAGTCTGGAGAGGAAGAACTGGCAGGAACAGATCTCCCGTTAGGCAACACTCATCAGCTGGGTCTGCGACACAGGGTGTAGCCCCACTGCAGGAGCTATTCTCAAGCTGCACAAGAGCCTGAGGTCTCCCTTCAGGGAGAGCCCTGCTGTGTAGCAGGTGACAGGAGACAAATATCCCTGTCCATTTCCACAGAGCAAAGTACACAGGGTTATTCTCCAGTATTAATTTTTAACAAATGCTGCACAACAGCAATTAGAGCAGAACGTGCAGGGACAGCTGCTTTGTTAAGATAAATTCTCTCAGAACAGGCAAAAAGCATCTCAGAGGTGTGGTGATAGTCTCCTGCTCTAGGAAGAGCATCAGGACAACTCTGACTTATATTCCAGGAAAAAAAAATAAAAGAAAAAAAGAAAAAACTAAAAGAATCCCTACTGTAACACCAAAATGAGCTTGGCACAAACAGAAGGAATGAAGGTGTATTTTGCCTGGCATAAAAGCAGACAAGTCCATGGTGATGCACAGAACACAATCTGTCCGGAACCTTGGAGTTCCCAGTTAGAAACCTGATCTCATATCCACTGAAATCAATGCAAAGACTTACAGAGACTAATCTAGGCAAGATGCAGACTGAATCCTTAACCAACACAACTGGGAAACAAATTGGGTGATTGTTTTGAGGGAGTTTAATATTTGTTTGAAACAAGCATTTCCAGGAAAAGTTCCCTAAATGGAGGAATTCCTGTCACAGCAAAATATTTTTCTTCACTGTTATAATTTTATTTTGACTTCATTTGCCCTTAGATTAACTTTGAAAGCGCTTTAATGAAGGCACTTTAATACATCTCGGGGTAAACAGAACATATACCATGAAACATGTTCCTCTAACTAGTTGCTCATGGCTAGGTGAGAAAAAGCTTCAAAATTGCTCCCCTCCCTTTTCTCTTTTTAAAATTAGTGACTTCACACAGTTGCACTATTTGTAGTAAGTACCATTTCCAACAGCATTTGCCTGAAGAAATCTGGACTTCTAATTAGGTTTGTAGGTTGGATACAGTTTAGTTGTGTTTGTCCCAGTCTTTGCTGTTGTCTCCAAAGAGATAGCAACAGCTCCTAGAAAAGCTGCTTTACAACCAAAAGAGTAAATTTGATCCATTAATAAGTTACCATTTAAATATGACGAGTCCCAGAAAAAGTTAGAAAATAAGATGAATGATTAGCAGCTCTCAGCACTGTCCAGACAAAGTAGGGTTGGGGCAAGAAAACTGTACCTATGTAAAATTACCTTCTGGGAAGAAGAGATTAGAAGTCAAGGTAAAGAAAGATGCAGGACGGCACGCAAGACCTCTTTATCAAGCAGGAAAACTTCAAAATATGTTTGACTAAACCGACGCGATGAAATTAATACATTAACAACCTGCAAGATATTAACTCCTACTCATATGTACCGATGATATTGTTGCAACAAGGTCTGTTTGGGCAGAGAGATATGAAAGGTTGTTAGATTAATGTTAAAAGAAGCACTCAGCCCAAGACTCTCCATCAACATTGATGTACTAAACAACCACCTGGAGATATATGGATACAAGTTAAATGCCCATAATCTATGCACTGTACCCACAACAGAAACCCTTCAGCACAACATAAGGGCCAGTTAGAAGCACCCTCCAAACCTCCAGCTTACCATCTCTGACTTATACATTAGCTTTTGCAGAGGTCCACATCTGACAGTAACACAACTCCATTCGGGTTTTGGAGAAGCCACTCCTTACAGGCCACCCTCCTTCCCCATCTCTGCAACCACTAATGCAGGCACTTGCATTAAACACAAGAAAGCAGGCCACTGCTGCATCAGAGGAAAAAAGCCAAAATAAACACTGTTGCAGCCTAGCACAACAAGCCACACTGACGACAGCACTAGGAGAGGCCACCCCAGCAGCTTCAACGCTCCTTTCCATATTCACCAAGCCAGGAAGAAGAGAGCAACCTTTCTTTGCACGTGGCTGGGGATGTTCAGCTGTCCAGGTAGCACTCAGGTCTCCAGCTTTCAGATTCCAGCTACATCCAGCCATATCCCATCATGCAGCAGGCAGGAATCTCCCCAGTCATCTGATAAGCCAACGCCACTACTACACACATGCTAACGATGCCTGCCAGCTACTGCCTACACTGCCACGCTGCTGCCCAAGTGCCTGCGTGGATGGGGCAGCTGTGGAGAACAAGAAAGACAAATTGTGCAGCCATGTACAGAGCTGAAGATGGCTGTCCAGGGACAAAGAGCAAGCGGAGCAAGCATAGGCCAGCACAGGATGATAAGGGCCTATAGTAGCAGAACGCAGTAAGGATACAGAGCACCTCAACGGGCTGAGGGTCCTCACAGGGCACCAGGAATGATGGTTCTCATCAGGATTCACCGGTTTGCCCCTCATTTCACACACTGCTCCCAGTCAGCAGTAATCAAGAATCTCTCTCTGTGAGCCTAAAGTTGCCTCCACAAAACCCCTGCATTCCTGTTTACCACATCAGCACAGCTGTAGGCCTCAGACACCTGGCCTGGCATCCTGTCACTAGATGCACTCCTCATGTCAACTCAGGCAACAAGTCCACACAAATAAGTTTACTGCTGCGTATTTCTTTGTTTCCAACTCATTCTTCTGCCTCAGTCCTCCCTTGGCACTCAGCAATAATTGACCAATAGCACGTGCATCTTGTATTTCCATTACCACAGGTTCAACACAGAGCACAAATCACACAGACTGATGTATCATGGGTGCCAACCTCTGCAAGCATGGGCTGCAATTCCTCAGTCTATGAACAGATGTCTTGCTGACTGGTCGGCAGCCCGTGTATCAAGAACTACAAAATATCCAGCATTACTTACTACCACTCATCAAGGTTCTCCTAATTTTAAGGCTGGCCTCTTAGCTGTGTCAGACATTTTTTCCACACCAAACATTTAGTATTGGGAAACAATGGCAAGATCCGCACATACCACAGGTCCCTCATCTCTCTGCACCATGCCAGGAGTGCGGAGCAGCTCAGGAGTTGGGGTAGCCTGGGAACCTGTGGATTTGCTCTAAGCTCAGTGGAACCAGAGGATAGCGTGGGACAGTCTGTTTTAGCACACCGATACAAAAGTCTGTCAGGAGACAGGAGAGATGACAGAGTCCTGTGGTAGACATTGCTATCTGCAGGAGAGAAGCAAACTGCACAGTCCTCTGATCATTTGCAGGAATAATGCCTGTGATGATATAGACTTACGAATTTTTATTACAAGCTCTGTATAAGTGATGCGGTGTCACCTTATATTATCTAGTACTGCAGTGTTAGAAGGATACTCTTCAAGAAACAGTATAGACTGTCCTGTTGTAAGAGATGAACCAGTCTGTTAGCAAGTCTGAAGGACACAGATTCCTTGTGAACACCCCTTTCATCCATGCAAATGCTTAAAAAACCACAGTGGACAGCAAGTGAATAATTGGATCTTGTAGGAGAACAAGTAATTTTTTGTAGATGTTAACAGTCACACTGAGCTGAGAGTACTAGCGTGTCACGATCTTTTTCTGCAGCACTTTGAAAGCCCCAGTTAAACAACCCACTTTTGGAAGAACCAATGGAGGATTAGTAGAGACAAATCTCTTATCCTGCTATGTAGAGAAACCTTAGTCATTTGGAAGCTCTTTGTAGAAGGGATATTCTGGCCATAATCCCATTCCAACAGTAAATTTTCTTTTATGAGGGATCTGTCATGCAGAGCTACAGGTGTTTACACCAATCAGTTCTAAATACTTTACTTGTTAGGTTATTTTCTTTTACAGCCTTGTAAAAGAGCCTGATTATGGCTATATGTCTGATGCTACACTATTGTAACTGGGGACTCAAGGTACAATATCCTGATCCAAGCTAAGAGCAGCTTCCCTTGAACTTAAGCATTGCCTCAATTTGCTGACCACAGTAACTCCAGCCTTTACATGACTACCATTAAGGTAAGGCTAACATGGCAGAGATGTGATGCCAACAGTTGGCATAACGCAGATCCCACCTGGAGAAGATGGAAATCTAAACAGACAGAAATGTAGGAAATAAGCAAAGTTAAGTTATCCACCAGCAATGGCTAAATGGGGGCAGAACCCCTATCTCCTCATATCCTCACTTTGAGCAGTTTCTAGGACACTATCACCATTATCTATATCTTTCTGAAGTAACTTTCAAGGCGTTTGCCAATTCCCTCTACCTTCCTACATGCATAGATAGTACCACAAAGCATATGTTCTAGCATTGCTGACAGAGCAACAAGTAACAGAGTAGTCTGTACAGCTTCCAAAGGAATTCCTGGTCACTTACTCTGCAGTTATCATAATACCAATATGTGTTTCCTGGTTACTTCTCTTTACAATGTCTATATGCCAAGAACACATGATAATTTCATAGAAAACAAAGAGCCTAACCCAGTGCAGAGACAAATTACAGTCTAGCAAAAAAACTTGATGCATTACACTTACAGAGTATGTTAAACTCTTAAAGCATTTTAAGCATTTAAGAAATGTATCCAAGCTGATATTTATTTGTAGGAATGTAATTTTTTCCATGTCGGACAATGTCCACCCATTATTTTTTAAAATTAAACTCTAAGAAGGTAATTTGAAAGATAAGGCTGAATCTGTCCTTACTGCATGATTCTGTAATTAAGACAGAGCTCTGGAAAGTATTTGCAAGAAGTCCCATACTAACCAGCTACTTTTACACGGACAATCGTTGTTCCACCAAGAATTCATGCAAGTCAAATGAAACGAGACCAATACTTTTCTTAAAGAATCCCATCCACAAAGTATTGAAATACTAGTAGCAACGAGACAGTTTCACCATTAACTTCAATGGCTTTTGTTCTGCATATTGCGTTTAAGCAGACAACACAACAAATCTATTTCATTGCTTTGCTAGTGTTGCTCCCCCCCCAAAAAATAAAACATCAGAGCTGTAACACAAATTAGTCACATCTGAGAAATTCTAGCCCATTAGTTTGCTGATCATTAGCAATCTGAATGGAGTTCTGTGTAAAGCTCCCACTAAGAAAGCAAAATGCTAATAGATTTTGCCAAAGTTTGCTCAGATAAAGAAGGGGATCCTTGAAGTTCTTTGCAGGAGCCAAGCAAAATGCATTAGCTTGCACTCCCAGTATGTAGGGCCAAGGAAAAAACAGAGAGCTAGCTTCACTTATTGGCCCTGTGCCCTTTCCACACCATGAAATGACTGAGGCAACATGGAAGAAATGTTCTCCATACCCTGCTGAAACACACAGGCCAGCTTGCTTGTATCCTCATTTCCAAAGGCTTTTGCTTTACTAACAGGCGTGAATGCATTGCTTCTTTTTGGGTGCCTGCATGATGTCCAGTGTTTCACCTTCCACAACTTGAAGTTTGACAGCTTACATACTGTCAAGGAACGGACCAAAAGCGATTCTGTGCAAGAGGGTGAGAGAGAGAATGAGGTGCAGTTTTGTGTGTAATGTGATCTACAGACTTTCATACTGCATGCAGTAGGAATAAAAGTAGTCATTAGTGAGATGAAATATAAATTTTACACTCCTGTAGTCAGTTACTTAGCTGATCTTTCCAGAAACTTGGCAAAATAAGTGTACTGCAGCTATGCATAGATATTGTACTTAATGATGGTCATTAAGCCTGCAGTCACAAGATTCAGTTTGCTTTTTGCTGCTAAATTTGTACTGCAGTTTCACAGATTTTGTAATAGTTACTGACAAGGTACAAAATAATAGTTTTGTGAAATCATGACCCTGATTAGTAAAGGGGTAGCTGCACCACCACCTCCCCCCCCCGTTCAACTTCATTGGTCCCAGTGGGTTTATACCAACAATAAATTTGGTTCACTCTTTGAAGATGAAAGGTGCTATAACATGCACTTTATTAAAACCAGTATAAAGTCTTGTTATTTTTGCTCATATACCTACAGAGTGATGGTTTCCAGAAGTCTAACAGCACCCCCTGAACATGCACACTCACTTTACCTTCTGGCTTGGATAATTCTTATAATAATTGTAGGCCACTTTTCCAGATTTTGGTGTACAGCTTCTTGTATGCTTGAGGACTACAGATCAGCCTTTCTCTAACCTAGACAGCTGTGTGGAAACACAGCTTTACTGTAAGGTAGAAGTGATACAGCATTTTAACAGATAGAGGTATATAAGAGACCAGGTTCAGAGTCAGATACTGATCTTGACTCTTGCCCAGACCACAGTCTGTCGAGTTTGGGCTGAGATAGGGCAGTATCAAATTCTCACCATCTTTTACACCAATCAGAAATATCTCATGATGATTCTATCTATGATTTCTTCCCCTGCATGATGACTTCTTTACATAAGAAAGATCCTGAGAAGCCTGCAGGACTATTTTTTAACTTCTACTAAAAAAAATTCTTCCTT
>NW_010127096.1:282-8525 GCF_000699245.1 Pterocles gutturalis | reverse complement strand
CTTTCCCTTTTGGTACAGAATCTCTGAAACACTGTGAGAAGTCCCAAAACTCACGTGAGCTTATTCTTTTGAGGCTTCAGTTGACAGAAATTTTAGTGCTAGCAAAGGAACAGCCTAGGTTCCCAGTACCCATATGACAATATAAACCTATAATCACCAGGCTCCTCAAAAAAGGATGCTGCCTCCAGATATGCACCTTGAAAAGCAGTAATCTTTCTACTAAAATTGTCTGCTTAGCATTTTCAAGCTCTGTTCTACAGATGCCAAGAATATGATTTCTGAGAAGAACTCAGGAACCTTGAACAAAGACTTTGTTCAAATTACTAACAGCAAGTCTGCTTCCTGAACTTTCTTTTTCTCCCCATTTAACAGCTCTATCATTTGTTTCAACTTCTGTGAATATAAAGAAGCCAACTGGCTTCTCAGACTACGTCTGCTAATCACCTTCACAAACCAAGTATCCTGTCTATACCTAGAGAGCCTTTTTCATAAATAGGGAAAAAAAAACCCCAACACACCACCACACAACACCAAAGCCAAGACTTAATATGAAGACGAAAGGAGTCAGTGAAAAATCTAATTACAGCCAGATGCTGTAATTAAGTACGAGAAAAGAAACCAACATCCACTTCAGTCACAAACATAGAGAAAATGAACTGGAATAATCAGTCATGTATCTCAGTTTGTGCAGCTCAAAGCACATCCAGAGTCTGGTGAATGACATTCATTTTCCTGGTATTTGACAGTCAGAAATCCCTTCCTCAATGACCTTACAAACTGGATGACATTTGCAAGCATATCTTTCAAAAGATGAGTCGTTGTCAACATTCTCTGTTGCTTGTGATCAGAGCAATAAAACCGTTCATGTCTATTCCTACTGCCTTTCGCTTGGCAGCCAGAAGTGACCACAGCCTGTACCGTCCACCACCTCTGCCCCTTTCCTAAGCTGGCAAGAAGTCAGAAGTTTTAGAGATATAACATATTGTTGTGAAAATTCTATTTCTTAAAAATTAGTTTCCAAAGTCCTCATTTCTGCCTAAGAGTTTCTGTTAAGAATAGAAGAAAGCTCAGAAAACAGTGCAGAAAACTCCTGGAAGCTACAGGCATAAGGAGGCTTTTCTTGTACAAAGCGTTCCTTGTAGCTACATGCCTCGTCTCCTTCAAAGGCTGTTTGGGAAGGACACTCTTGTGAAGCCCAGCTTTGTTTTTTAATACCACTTTGCACTTAACTTTTATTCATTCTACATAGACATTGATAATCCCAAACAAATGTAAAGAAAAACACAGAGTTTGTTTTGGATTCTTGAACAAATATTTCCACGATCTACATCAGTATACAATGTCTTATATTTTATAAAATGCTGCACTTCAACAGGGCAGGGAGTGGGGGGAGAAGGAATCTAGGCCTTTATTGTTGAAAGTTAACTTTTACATACATACGGTTGAACTGCATCATAACTTCAGTGTCAATTCTTATGAATGTACTGTATTTTTTTAAATTATATTTTAAAAAGAAAAATAAACTAATAAAGGCAACAGGCTTGAAAAAAATGAATATTTTCCAGATTCCTCTTACCAAATAGTTAAAGAATATAAGCCTCATTTGGGAGATATGGAGAGAAGTCGTAGACCCAACTCACACACGTGTGATATTAACATAGCTTACTTTCATTTTCTCTATATTTTCCTCATGGTAAAAATGAAAGCACAGAAAAATAATAACTACTGTAGCCTTACCTCAAACATCCATCCAAGATTTACTCCAGGTTCTTCCATCGTAACAACATTCCCTGTGTGCTCTGAGTTTATGCTCACCTGCTCCCCAACTGCAGCTCATTAAGGTGCACACCTGCAGTGACTTAACTTGGGCTTTACTCAGCTCTTAACCCACCCCACCAATAGTGAAATAATTTGCTTTTCACACTATCATTAAATATTGTCTTCTCGGCAGGTTTTTCACAACTATGATACTTTCTGTCAACTTCCCTGATAATCAAACCCCTAATATTCAGCAGGTATCTGAAGAGCAGCTCTTTACCATACCACGTACACACAACTATGTAAATATTTAGGGAAAAAAAAAGAGGTAGTCTTAGGTGGTGTGGATGACTATTGTGTTGAAACAAGTGCCATGAGTTGTGTAACTGCATGTCACTCAATACTTCAGTGTGCCAAGAGATGCAAGAACCATTTACAGCTTTTTTTCTTCAGTTAGTCTAAACACCATTTTAACTAGAATACTTATTGTGGGGACAGCCTCTGCATATGAATGGCTTTTAAATGCTGTCTGTATGTAAAGTTTCTGGGAAGCATATACTGTTTATCTACCTCCTTTATGTGAAGAAAGAGTAGATGTGAAGTTAGAGCTGCCCACCAGGGAAAAAAGGCTTTGCTATGGGTGTCTTTGGTATCACCCAGATTTCTAGAGATGCTCTGTTTGCAAGTGGTTTCATGGCCTGTTCTGTGGAAGTAAAGTAAATTCCTGACCACAGATGAAACTCTACACGCAGAGTTCCCCAGGGGTAACCTGTGGTGGAGATTTCCTTCTTGTGATCCTCCACCCATATGGTTGAATTTATCCCTGAAGTAATTCTACTGATGTTGTTAATATTACATGAGGGATCAATTTCCCTTACCTCACTTGTTTCATTCTTAAAGCCAAAAAGGCCAGACCACTCACTCCAAAAGAGTAAACCACCTTGTTTCCATTTCCACCTGTGCAGCTACAGCAATTTAGAGCCAGCTAAGAACCTGTCCCACTGTCTCTGATGGTGGGTTAGGTTTTATGGTCAATATGGGGATGATTTTCTAGTGAAAGAATAGTCAACAAATAATCCCAACCAGTTTAGAGCTGGATTCAGATTACCTGGATTGAGTTACTGGGGGTTGAAAGTATACAGAACCCTCTCCATCTTAAGGATATTAATAGCAGTTGAATACAAGAGGCAGAAGGTTGTGATGGCATGTGTATTGACCACAGTGCTTGAGATGCATCATTTCTGGGTTGGCTAATAAGGATTAAAGGTCTCACCCCTCCCAGACAGCTGGTAACTGTCTAAGGCTGTTTTAGAAGCCAGGTTTCAGGCACAGAGTACATACTACTGCCCTTTAAGTCCTGAGAGCTACCATTTCTGAGTTAGCCAGAGGCTAACTCTGGTGCAGTACATCCAGAAGCTGTCATTCCTGTGATACATTCCCTCTACTTTCCATCAAGTGCTGCTGACCCTCTTTCCCACAGAACTGCTTTTGCAAAGCAGTGCAGAGGTCCGTGGCTTCCATGCTCCACTTTACATCAGCCACGTGATTTATGAGCAGAAATCCTGTAAAAATGGAATTTCAGCTGCATTTCTTTCACTGACAGGTTGGCAAACATCTTATAAATCACAATGCTAGCACCAAAATCCCGGCCAGTGATCAAGAGATTTTATCAAGCTTTGATAGCCTCCAAAACCAAGTTCCACAGAATCTTTTCTAATTTATTATTAACTTGCTATTAGAAATGTCATTGAACAAACAATATTTAGTGCAATGCCAAGTATACAAAGCATCTGCAACACCTGCAAATAAATTATATGTTGTGATAATCTAAAAATACGTATTTCTTGTTGCATCCTGGTAAGAATGAGGAAAGTAACCTGATTATAAAACCACCACAAATCCTGTGCACCATGTAATCAGTCTCATTTTATGCACTTCACATCTGTGTAAATAAAGCCATTGTTAAAATGTACAAAGAGCTGTGGCATATAATACATGCAGCTATGAAAGCATGAGTGCTGCTACACATTGAGTCTTTAAATGGAAGGTGGCACATCTGCTTTTGGCATAGAAGTGTAAATCAATCCAAGATGTTTATTAAAGTGTAAGTAACAACCTGTCCACATGCTCTTTCCTCCATCCAGCCTTGTTTTTGTTCTTTCTGTTTTTGTTCTGTTATTTTCCTGGCAGTTAAATATGGGCTCTGCACATTGAAAGTATGTGGTGTTTCTTCATGTACGAATAACATAACACATCACATAATATTTAACAAGCATGTGATGGGGAATGGTTTGGACAAAACCCCAAGCCAAAATGAGGTGGGGAGGAAAGGGTAAGTACGAACAGCTACACCACAGTGACTGAAAGTTTATTACTCTGGATAAGACAACCAAGTTTCCTAATATTTTTCAAACCAATAATAAGGCCTAGATTTGATTTCATGTTCTAGCTCTTGGCAATTAGTGAGCAAAATTTACAGCAGTGAAAGATTGTGAATATTTTCTTCCTCATCAATCCCAGGCATGAGCAAGCATTAAAGAAGGGAGTAGTCAATATGGTTTGCCTCTGTATATTTACAAAGGTATATAAACCTTCCACAACCAGGTTTGCCTGAGCACGACTTTTAGGGGCCTCAGTCTTTCAGCACTTGCATGGGCTGCCCAGCAGGAAAGACAACACAATATTGGCAGTAGTCAATATTGGCATCAGAGGTTGGTCCTTTCTGGAGCAATTGCTGATGTATTTGGTCCAGCTTGTAACATGTTTCTCTCCCACTGACTGAGGAGATCTAGGGTGTGCTGTATGAGCAGCAGTCCGAGGACAACAATACCTTTTGTGGGCAGCCTCTTTCATGGGCTACCTTGCATGAAGTAACACTTATGAGACCAGAAGCAGGGAAGAAGGCAGTGCCTCTAGGCTTGAGGGTAGAGCATGAAACATGCAGCAAACCTTCCTTCAAAGGATACACAGGAATGTGTCCTAGGATGCCAGAGGAGAGGGACTCCCCCACAGCTAGGCAGGAGGGAGCAACCCATTCTGTGTCCCAGTGAAGGGCCTACTTTGTAGCATGCTTTTTAGTAATCCCAGGTAGAAATAAAATACCATGGATGTGGTCTTCTTGACTTCCAGGTGGGGAGGTGATAAGAAAGTGATGCTATTCTTCAAGTGCATTTTAGAAACAAGACATGTCCTCTCAGACACTGATCCATTGGAAAGACAATCACTTTTTGTTTACTGGCAGTGCTTTCCTAGCTCGTTTTTAAGAGACACAGTTGGAAAACAGACTGGTTGACACATGATGGTTCAGGAAGGCTCATTGTGCAGAACTGGGAATGGTGAGAAAGCTTTAACAGGGAAGTCCATGCTGAACAGGGAATAGAGACTGCTGGAAGTGTGCCACTCAGTGTTTTATACTTGCACATCTCCAAACATCTCCTGTATCTGTTAATTTCTTTGTTAAAATGGTCAGGATATATTCAAAGGCCAGATTCCATCTGCATATGTTTCAGTGATAATGTTACCTATCAGTTCTGTCCACAAAAGTAGCAAAGATTGCTGCAAATTTATTAATTTGGTCTCTTTTCATAGCTGGAACATAGCTGCACGAGACACCCAGGTGGGTTTGCTCAGCAATATAGAACATACCAGGACAGAATTTATACAGCAGTTACCACTGCAGGCTAGAATTATCTTGATCAGAGTTGTTACAGCATCCTGTTATAACATTTTAGCCAGGGAAAAAATATTAATTAAACTAAATCAAAATACATCGGTAGATCAGAAGAGTGAAAAAAAAAAAAAAAAAAAAGCCTGTAATACTTTCTCCTGTTCATTCCACACAATCTTATCATTTTCTTTTATTTTCTTTTCTTTTCTTCCATATGCCTGATAATGGGACTCTGTGGAACTGAACCTTTAACAAGTGGCTGGTGCCAGCTTTTTGCAGAGTGTCTCAGGTCTCTTCATTTCCATTTCATTTTGTCTTTCTATGGCTGACATATTGTTATTTAAATGAATGCTTTTGAACTCTGATTTTTAAAATGCAAATATGTGCTGCTTCCCTATCGATTATAAAACATCAACACTTCTTTTTCCCTATGAAAAGCAGGATAAAGAGTAATATTCTCAGGGCTGAAGGTCGGTTGGGATCTTACTTTTCTGTCAATTTCAGCTAAAAAAGGGAGACACACACAATGGTAAAGTATCAAAATATTGGCTAAATCTTCCTTCTACCCAAGATATGATTAAAGCAATATAATGTCTTTTAAAGAACAGCTGAGGTAGGGAAAATGCCAAGACACAGCAGAATGGTCACACTACTTTAAGGCATTCTGCATAAGACAGGGGAGCACGTACAGAAGTGCCAGACACTACACGCCTCCAGCAATTTTAAGGTGCCCTATCCAGTCATTCCTTTTGAAGGCCATGACTCATTTTAGTTTGAAAGCAGGTGTCCTCTCATTTTAAAATGAAAGTCATTTACCAGGAACCATAGGCTGAACTTTCAGAAGTTCTTATAGGGAAGTAATGGGCAAGAAGGAAAAAATAAAACAAATTCCTGGCTCCCTTTACTACACTGTACTCATGTGTTCAGGCTGGGGTTTTTCACCTATAATGTCTAGAAATGTACTTTCTAACAAAAGATGAACATGGAAGTTCTCCAGCAATCACATGTCTCCTGGAGCTGGAAATTTCTGCTCACCAAATATTACAAAATCTGCAAAAAACACATCCCATGCCCCCAGCATCAAAAGGGTTGGTAACAACTAAGTTACATCCATACTTAATCTCTGCCAGACCAAGAGGTGTGTGATGCTGAAGCATGTGGACTGTCTCACCCCTCTTCCCATTGGACAAACATCCATCTCGCAGCAAAAAAATGCCACAGTCTGTGCCCACTACCACCTGTGCCAGCAATATTAGCAAACAGACCTCAGAGGCTGAGCTCCCCTTTTAATCACAGAAGTCGTAGTTTTCTTCCAGTGTCAGTAGTTGCTGTTCCAGCCCAGGCTTTCTGCATGTTATCCTTGGACTACTGAAAACTTGAGGTGCTGCTTCCCCTGCAATACCAAATTTATGGATGAGGAGACAACTTCAGTCTGCCAGGTGATAATTTGGCATCCTTATGTCAGTGTTAAAATCCCTGCAGCTGTAAATATTTACTGAAAGTGACATACACTCATATAGTCCAGCTAGCACATTACCATATGAATAAATCTAACCTTAAATAAATCATGTGCACTCCACCTTTTATTCAGTTTATAAAATTATTGCTTCTTGCTCTGAGCATTCTTAGCTTCATATGGATATTCAGAAGTAGACTGACTCATGGTGTGCCTTCATTTCTTTTATAATACAATGTTTTCCTTCTTAGATTTCACCTCTTGCAGCTTTTGCAAAGTTTTGATTTGATAGGACAAGAACAGTGAGGGCATTAGGACCAAGAGAAAGACGCACACATTGCTCTGTATTATGTCTGGCAAAGTGCTTCCTGACTGAGTGCCGTAGTTATGTGTGAAACAAAGTCAGGGACTGACTAGTTCTCATCTGTTGATCACAGTTAACTTGAAGCCTCTGAACGGGGGAGAGCTGTCAGATCTGCTTTCAGAGATACAGCGCTTCAATCCAGGCAGCAACTGGAAACTTTGAAGAAGCAGGATCTACTCTGGAAGGAAACTCTAAGAAATTGAATTTCTTTTCACTTAGAATTTAAAAAGGAAAAAATCAAAACTTTAGTTACTCTTTTCATCAGCTGAACATGCGCTTTCCTAACTAAGCTGGGACTCTGTATAATAAAGGATTTACTTTATCTCACTGGATCCATGCTACGTTTTACTACAGTAAGTGCAATATTAATAGGAATGTTATATTTTGTCTGTAAATAGGGAGGAAAGCACGAAACGGCACCAGTGAAATGTGAGGGGAGCAAAAAAATCCTCTTTGCAGATAGTGAAAACCAGGGCTTTGCTGCAACCTGAGGACTGGAGTCTGAGAAGCATCCAAGTGATATTTAACATGACCATCTGTATCGTTTTGTCACCAACAGCATGTTCTTGAGGAAGAAGTGCAGATATGGATCACGTAAGCTGCAGTTTCTCTTGTTGTTGCTGATGCTGGGCTTTTTGCTACTGATGGTTACAACACTGAATCCACCACCCGACAGCCAGAGCAAAGAAGGGGCTTTCCAGCCCGTGGAGTTCAGCCTCCGGGAAGGGCATCGGACGGACTTTGCGGAGACCCAAGAGATGCTGGAAACCCAGGAGGAGAGCCAGCAGTACTACCCTTTGGACGGGCTATCGCCTTTCATCTCTCTGCGGGAGGATGAGTTGATCGCGGCCGTCGTGTCGCCCACCGGTAAAAGGAACCACAGCAAGGCCAGGAGGGGCTATCGCGTGGTGAAGCAGCAGAGCAGGCGGCCGGAGGCGAGGGTAGAGGGGGACCCGGAGTCCCAGCCCCTGTCCCTTCCTCTGCAGGCTGGGGAAGGG
>NW_010127096.1:0-251 GCF_000699245.1 Pterocles gutturalis | reverse complement strand
GGACCAGCCGCTCGGCCTGGAAACCCACGGCTTCAACGAAGCGCTCAGCGAGCGGATCTCTCTGCGCAGGGAGCTGCCTGAGGTACGACACCCGTTGTAAGTAGAACAGCCTATTTCATTTCGGACAGAAAACTTGTCTCTTTCCCCGTCGCCGTCCCCCTTGAGAACCTCTCCTCCTCTAAACTCCGCGTCTTTCATTTCAAACTCTCCTCCTCGGCTCCGGGATAGCGTTTCTCCCCGCGCTGTGCGAG
>NW_010127095.1:682-16230 GCF_000699245.1 Pterocles gutturalis | reverse complement strand
GGTAGGAGCGCAACGCCGTGGACGGGCCGCGCTGAAGCCTTCTGAAAATCAGAGCTGAGGTGAAGCTCAGGGCGCCAGCCTTGCAGCACAAGGGCTTCTGCTGCAAGGAGGAGCTCTCAGGGAGGCTGGAGCTGCTTCTCCACCCATCCCGTCTGATCCCCCTCCCTCCCTGGTGTGGCGTTGTATGGCAGCACTCAGACTGGCTTTGGGATTGCAAATGCAGATAAGCCTGGCCAATAATCAAGAGAAGACCAGCTTCCTCTTTGAAACAAGCAGGTTTTCACAGCTGCCTTCCTAATGTTGCTAACAAGCCTAGAGTGACTCAGCTGGCACCTCACTTCATGCGGTGTTGACTCTCACTATAGTCTGCTGTGACCACACACATGGTGCCAGTAGGGTGACACAGCCACAGCTCCTTTGCCCACACACAGGGTGCCAGTAGGGTGACACAGCCACAGGCAGCGGTCATGCTGACACAACATCCCTCCTGCCCGCTGCAGCTTTCCAGCACAGCCCCTCTCTCTTTGTGTTGTCCATTTGTTCCCTGGCGTATCCCAGCTATGTGGCTTCTTACCCGATTTTTGAAGTTCCCACTGTCTTCTTGAGCAGGTGATCATGTGTGAGAAGTAAGCAACAGTTATCTCATACCCCCTTGAATCCAGCAAACTTTAACTCATCAATAAACCTTCGCCAGATGTCCTAGCCAACTGAGGGAGTTGCTGGCAAACTCTCAAACACTCAGAAATGCCCCTAAGGTACTGATTAACCTGTCCTGACTTTGCCTTTGTACGCGCTCTCTTCACGTTAAGGATGCCGTGAGATTTGGATGGCAAATTCGTCCTGCTGCAGAAGGGAGGGGAGGACAGAACATTTCCCTACTAGCTCTCCGCTTACCCCTCTTCAGCAAATTCGGGTGTGCCAAAAAACAAACAAAACAAAAAACACTTAAGAAAAAAAGAAAAAATCAACCTGTTAGTGAGGAAATGCTGCTTACTAAACTGCTTATTTTTCACTGGCTCAGCATGAGCTCAGTGCTGGCAGCCCTCAGCCAGACAGGGCACGAAATTGTCGTTGTTGCACCAGAAGTAAACTTGAATCTGAGTATTACACTCTTAAAACATATCCAGTGCCTTTAACGAGGGAAGAACTGGAAGCAAGCATGCATTCATTCACTAGATCTGTATCATTACCTGAAACTATTTGTTTTACTGTCACAACTGATTTTGAAAAACAAGGAATCTTTTCAGTTAATAGAACCATCCTTTCATAATTTAGAAATAACATGTCATAACACATCAGTTGGCAAGTCATGTTCTGGTTGCTTTGTCAGTCTAGGCTTATCCTTTCACCACATGGATTCTTTCTGCAATTTTCTGCAAAACTCTGAGCATCTGCAACAGCTTACGCTGCCTTCTGAAAAGTTTCCCTAAAAAGGGCGTACCTAGAGGTGCAGTAGTTTGGTAAATATCCTTAAAAAAATTCTGGTGCATACTATCAACCTCCACAGTGAATTACTGTGTGGTAAAAAATCACTTCTCTGCAACAATTTTCATAATTAGGGCTGATTGTCTGCAAATGCTGTCTATGCATTCGTGTTGTTCGCTTTCATGGCCCTGGGGCATGCTCTTTCCAGGCTGATCTAGAACAGTATTTCTGAGTTGCTAATACAGTTTTAAATGTATCTGTCAAAAACACCCATGCCCTGTCCTTCCTCCTTCCACACCCTACCTTCATCCTTCCAAGAAGAGGCTGTTCAGGGAAATGAACTGTGAGAGCCCATTTTCCATTTTCATTCCAATCACAGAATCACAGAGTGGTTTGGGTTGGAAAGGACCTTAAAGCCCATCCAGTCCCACCCCCTGCCATGGGCAGGGACACCTCCCACTAGCCCAGGTTGCTCAAAGCCTCATCCAGCCTGGCCTTGAACCCCTCCAGGGATGGGGCATCCACAGCTTCTCTGGGCAACCTGGGCCACTGCCTCACCACCCTCACAGGAAAACATTTTTCCTAATATCTCATCTAAATCTCCCCTCTTTCAGCTTACAGCTGTTCCCCCTCATCCTATCCCTCCACCCCCTGACAATGCCACGATATAAAACTGACCATTTCCCATGCGGAGCATTAATACTTTTCTAATCTTTTACAAATAGAAAATTATTTGGACTGGCAGGAGGGGAGGAATTTTCTTATACTGAAAACTCTTGTTTGGAAAATTAATGTTCTGTTATTTGGCACTTGTGAGCCGACCACTTATTAAAGAACACTCATTGCCTTAAATCCCAGTGTTCCTCCAAAACAAAGTGGTGCATGTTACCCACTCTAGCTGCTGTTCAGATTACCGTCTGCTAAATTATTCCTGTCTGCCTCTTATTTCGGCTTCTTATTCCACATTTACCATGATAATACATTAACCGCACAGCAAATAAGACTAAAGATCATCTCAGGTAAGCACAGACCAGATTGCTGAAAAGGTGGAGCTGGGACTATTCTTTCTGGGCAGCACCCATCAGATTTCTGCAGAAATGGCCCCGGTGCTTAGTGCTTATCTGCAAGTCACGGTGACGCTGGTTCTGCTTCTGTCTGTGCTCAGTCTGGCTGCTGGTGGGAAGCTGCTGGTGGTGCATGTGGACGGGAGTCCTTGGTTCAGCATGCGGGAAGTGTTGGATGGTCTCAGGCAGAAGGGACACAAAATAGTCGTCGTTGCACCTGAGATAAATTTATACATAAAGCCAACAAAAAAAAAAAAAATCAACCTGTTAGTGAGAAAATGCTGTTTACTAAACTGCTTATTTTTCCAATGATCATTTTTAAGTACAGTTTATATAAATCTGTAAATAACAACATGTCTTAGTTATTATTCATTTTTTTCTTACCGTTTATAACAACATAAAAGATTCTAAGAGTATTTTTTTCACTTTCACCTCAGAAGCTTCTTCCACAACTCTGAAGCTCAAATATTTTGTTTTCTGAAAAGTTATCCTGAAAGAAAATTGCTCTGTGCCACTTTTCCAGTAGTTTCTCTACACAAGGCAAAAGGTAAAGACGTTGCTAAAATGGGAAAAAAGAAATTAAAAGGCTGACAGGAAAAAACAATATGCAATTAATTTTGTGGCATGGATCATGGTATGGAAGGGAGAGAAAAGAAGCTGTGTGCCTGAAGGACAGAGGCTGTGTGAGTCTAAATATCCCAGGTTGCACTATTTTTCCATGCCACAGTACTATTTAGACATCTAAGCGTTTTGGCATCAGTAACAGTAAAAGCAATGCTGTGAAGCTGATAGCTTTCGCAAACCCATGCCTATGCTGAAGCTGCTCATTTGCCAGGTCAGGTCTGATACCTGGGCTCCCACCTGAGTCTGCTGAATAGTCCAAGCCATACGGGGAGCAGTAGTCATTAAAACACATTTAGTACGTGCCTTATGTCTGGCCTCTACTTGATGTGTAGGCAAGTGGTGAGGAGTTTTCAGCCGCCTGGAGGCTGTCTCATAGGCTGTGGAATAAGTGCATTACTGCTCTGAAGCAAGAACCAGGGCTTCAGTTTCACTGATCTCTACCTCAGGTCCCGGGTCAGCCTCTCTCCGTGTCTCTCCCTGGTGTCATTATAGGCTGTGAAGATTCCTTCTATCTCAGATGCCCTTTCAGATGCTTTTCAGATGCCCAGGTTCATCTGCCCTTTCCCTGGTTTCTGAACATCCATGTGTCCAACCACAATGAAATTTGTTGAGGCTGTTTTCATTTGTTACTGTGGTGTTGCGGTTGTCACCAGACTTGGTCCTGGCTAAGGGATAAGAGGACACATCAACGGTCAAGAGATAAGTGCAGTGAAATCAGACCAGGATGCTCAGGAGCTAGCTCTCCGTTGAACACTGAGGACCTCAAATGACTCAGCACAGGAAAGGGTCACTACATTCGGCTTTACAAGTAATGGAAAAAAGAAAAAACACCAACCCATAACCCAGAGCAGTAAATCATTCACTAGAAGATTATGAGAAAGCAGCACAGCTCAACAGATAAACCGGTCGGCTTCCTTTAAAAGCATCTTCAAGCCACAGCCTGAAGAAGACTCTGCTGCAGTCTGTGCTCTGACCACAGGAACATGACTTTGCATCTCTGCTGTGCTTGGATTTTTATCCTCCTCCTGGCTGGCCTTTCAGATGGAGGGAAACTCCTGGTGGTGCCCATGGATGGAAGCCACTGGCTCAGCATGCAGAGCGTAGTTGAAAAGCTCACCGAGAGAGGACATGAAGTGGTGGTGCTTACACCAGAAATAAGCTGGCAGGTGAGAACAACGCAGGCTTACACGGTGAAAACATACCCAGTGTCTTACACACTACAAGATCTGGATGATGGCTTTCGTGAGTATGTTGCTGCTCACCTGAGGGACCTGCCTTTCCCACTGAATGCTCTAGCACTGTTCAACAGCTCACTGCCTGCTTTCCGGCTGTTCTTTGCTCAATGCAAGGACCTGTTCAACAACAAGGAGATCCTGCAGTACGTGAATCAAAGCAACTTCGATGCTGTCCTAACAGATCCTGTTTTTATGTGCGGAGCAACAGTTGCTAATTATGTATCTCGTCCGTTTGTGTTCTTCATGAGAGGATTTCCTTGCAACTTACACTACAAAGCATCGCAGTGCCCAAGCCCTCTGTCCTACACCCCGAGACTATTCACCTCCAACTCGGATCGTATGACTTTTTTCCAGAGAGTGGAAAATGCACTGGTTGCCCTCCTGGAGTTTTTCTACTGTGAAAGTTTCTATGCAGAGGCGGTAAAGTTTTCCTCTGAAGTTCTTCAGCGAGATGTATCCCTGCTGGACCTCCTGAACTCCGCTTCCATTTGGCTTCTGAGATTTGACTTTGTGTTTGAGTATGTCAGACCAGTGATGCCCAATATGGTCTTTATTGGAGGTATAAACTGCGCTCAGAAGAAACCACTGCCTAAGGTATGTTCTTTTTCCTCCAAATTAGACAGTGCAGCTCTGCTCCATTGCTGCAACGCTCCTTGGCAGCTCAAAGAGGCACCCTGGAGTAACCCACACAGGCCTTACGGTGAGAGGTACTCCTGGGAGGAAAATAAATCTGCAGCCTTGAGTCACCCAAGCTTCAGTCTTGTTTAGCATAAAAATTCTGTCCTTAGTATCCATTGGAAAACCCTTTCCTCCCAGATACCAGAAGCTCGTATCTAGTTCTTGCTTTTTGAGGCCTCTGTTCCTCAAACTGCAGCTGGAGTCGTTAACCAGCACCACACACTTCAAACCCGCAGGGGGCCCAGGTGCCCTTCACTACTGGATAATGAACAACAAATACATGTAAACCTACTATGTTGTTTTGAAAAATGAGCCAGTCTGTTAATTTTCTGAATAATAATTACCCGGCTTAGATCTGACCACCACTGATTCTGTGCTAACCTGAGAACATCAGCCTTTCTTTCTCTGTCTGTTCTCTGTTTACCTCTATTTTTTTAATTTTTTTTTAATTCTGTCCTTCCTATTGCTGTCTTACCTTTTCCCCAGTTTTCGCTCTGACGATCTGGTACAAAATTAGGGAGTCTGTTGAGTCCATAAGAAAGTGTAGCCATACCAGCAAGAAACTTGTTCTCTTACAGTCACTGGAAGATGAACTTCGTATTTGGCTGTTTTCAGCCGACTGATTTTGCTGTTGAAGGTCATACCCAAGTGCAGAGAAAAAAATCACACCAAGCAGCAAGTTCCAAATGGATTTGGTCACTTCTTACCACAGCACTTGCAATACGCTCTTTATCTCTGAATTACCAGCATGAGAATTATTTGTAAATCTGTCAGCCTCACACTTTCAGTCTGTGCCTTACAAAACTGCCTCCTGCCTCTCACTCCCCCATATTTGGCCCTCTCTGGAAATTGGTTCTCCATGTCTCAAGCTGGTTCCTCCATGCCAGCGTGACACTGGGAAGCTACACAGAGCAGTGCTATCACCCTTTGGGTGGCTACTGAGGCAAATGCCTAAGGCTAGAAGGGTTTGTTTCTCTGTAACTGAGGATGCTGGGAATCCCACCACCACTTATAAAAGGAAGGAACAGGAAAAACTTTCTGCTGCTGATAGCTTTGCATCATCTCTTTTCTTCACAAGGGCTTCTTCCTTAGCACCACCCAAAAGACTTTGGTCTGGCATTGCTTTTACTTGCATAAAGACAAAACATTCCTCCAGCAAAGCCCTGAGGGCCTTAGTTCACTGCACTTCCCAGGGGACAGCAGCAAATGCCAGCAAATAAGGGGTCACACCATCCTAGTAGAGCCTTCTTTGGAAACCCAAGCTGGAGTATTACCACATATATTTTTTAATAACAGCCCATCAATCAGTTCCTCCCTCAGGAAACATGAACTGTAAGGACAGCTTGTGCCTCCCTGTGAGTGGATTCAAACCCCCAGGTCCAACTACCAAGTAAATTCCTGGCTAATTCAGTCAGGAGAAGATCTCTCTTCTCATCAAAGTTGGGCTGCTGCCCAGAAGCAAACATGGAAGAGGAAAGACAAGTTTGCAGCTCTGTCAGGGCTCATAGCTGAAGAGGTCCAGGAGACACCTGTATGTGGTTGTGTATGTTACTGCCTGTACCTGTAAAAGGAGGCGAGCTCAGAAGCCTAGTTTGCTTGTTGGGGTTTTTCGTGTGTGTATTATCAGTGGGATTAGTAAAAGATACCATATCTCCTCCGAAATTTTGTCTTGCTCACAATATATAAAAAGGATTTTCAGGACTGTGGCTAAAGACCAAGGCTCCTTCTTTGTGTCCCAAAAGGTCTCTGCCGGCATCCTTTCCCTTCACTTGCCCTGAACCCATCAATTAGTTCATTTTTTTTGTCTAGTACCATGGGGAGAAAAGCCAAACAGGATTGTTCTCCTCCTCAGATTTGGGATTGCATGATGCATCCTGGTAGCTGTGATGTATTCATGAGACAGACATGCAGGTTTGACTGCTTCCAGAAGGTGGCAATTTAACATCAGCCTTTTACGTACTAGTTAGGTGTTCTCAGTTAGGCTGGCCCATAAAAGAAACGGTGTTGCAATTTCCATTCATTCTGCTGAGAGAATTTTAAAGGTTGCCTTTTGAAAGCAAAACCAGTCTTGTTTTCTCACCGGGTACTTACTAAGTCAATGGTATTAACCACAAGTAGTATTATGAGATTATATCCTCGGTGGTTTTAGTTTCATGAAGGAAGGGATGTGCTGACATACTTTCAAGCTTAACAATTAACAAAAAGTTCAAAGAGGGGCATATTTTTTTTAAGAACAGTGTGCTCCCGTTTCCTGTTAGATAAAGAATTGCAAAATTGAAAGATAATCACAACAATATCGGGAAGTTAAAGATTTACTTCTGCAGTTTAAATTCCCTGCAGAAAGTCAAAGCTTGCATGGCCCTTCATGTAAAGGACTGTATCGGATGCCTCCATAGCAGCACTCTCCAGTTTACTCCTACCAACATGGCACTTCGGTTGCAGTGCTTTTACCAGTGTACTTGGATGTTTCTTCTTCTGCCATCATCTTCAATCTTTGCTGAAGGTGGAAGGATGCTGGTGATACCTCAGGATGGAAGTCACTGGCTCAGCATGCGCCCAGTAGTGGGGAAACTCCAGCAAAATGGACACGAAGTTGTTGTGCTGGTACCATCAACAAATTTGTATCTGAAGCCAAAGGAGCCTCAGAATTATACAGTGAAAGTATATCCAACACCTTACCCAGGTTGGGCTCAAGTCATTCGTTAATGCTCATTTTACTGAACAATCTGTTTTGAATATTATTATTACAATGTATCAAAACATGTTAGAAATTTTCAGGTTCTTTGTCACCAACTGTAGGAGCCTTTTGCACAATGAAGACATGATGCAGTATTTGAGAGAGAGCAAATTTGATGTGGTTTTCACAGATCCAATTATAATGTGTGGACCAATAATTGCTGAGTATCTTTCACAGAATCACAGAATGTTAGAGATTGGAAGGGACCTCGAAAGATCATCTAGTCCAATCCCCCTGCCGGAGCAGGAACACCTTCTGTCTACTTCTTGCGAGGATTTCCTTGTGGTATGGATTTTGAAGCTACTCAGTGTCCAAACCCTCCTTCCTATGTCCCCAGATTCTTCCTAAATAATTCAGACAGCATGACATTTGCTCAACGTGTGAAGAATGTGCTGGTCCATATGCCGGAGTTCATTTACTGTAAGCCTCTATTTGCTCAATTTGAAGAACTTGCATATGAGATTTTTCAAAAGAAAATGACAGCTACAGACCTTCTAAGCCGTGGATCTGTTTGGCTAATGAGATACGATTTTGTGTTCGAGTTCCCGAGACTAGTGATGCCAAACATGGTTTTTATTGGAGGGATAAACTGCGATCAGAAGAAAAAACTCTCTCAGGTATAAAATTTTATTTTGTTTGTATTAAAAAGGCAAGAACATAAATATTTAAACATTCTTACATCAAAACTTAACTGACAACACCTTGGTATTCAAAGATAGAAAGCTAATGAGAAATCCTGCATGATGTAGAAATGGTATTTCTTAGTATCCAGCATTAGATTAAAGCATATCCTGGCAAACCTAAAGTCTTATCAGATATGAGAATTTAAGTGACCTGTAACTTTTTTGCAAATGGTAAGCCGTTTTGTTGAGCTGAAGCTCACCTAAATTTTGGTGGGTTGCAAAATTTCCTCCCCAACAGGAGACAGACTTGGTAGCTTCCATTTCATCTAAGTTCCTTATGGTATGTCCATTTCTGTAAGAGCTGACCCTACAGCCAAAGCTAGGCTCACGGGACTTGGCTGTATCACTCTGAAAGAGCCTAGAGAACATCTATAAGCACAGTATGCTCTCTCTCTGCTCCGTGGTGTCCTCCATTTCCAGTCTGTCCATACTTCTGTATACCCGTTCTCCTTTCACAGACATTGAAAGTTATAGGACTTAAAGATTTTAGCTATCCATCTGTTCTTTTTCTGTTGTGTGCATCTGCCAGATTGATTCATTTACATCTTCCCTGTTATGTCAATGTGCCAATAACTAACTCCCGAAAGAAAGCCTTTTTAAAGTGTAGCTTTCCCTTCTTTCATAGGCTATTTAATTAGCTTTTAAGCTTTTCTGGGCGTGGATGTCTTCTGTAAATTCCCATTCAGGTTTTTGGGTACCAACCAGGGCTCTGAATTCAGTACAGCATATTCTATAGCAGATGGAAAGGAGGAAAGAGATATTCAAGTATTGCAAATTGTGAGTACCCCTGAAACAGAGTAGTGTAGAAGAAACCCCGAATATCCTCCCCTTTTGTGTGGATAAGTATGTTTAGTGCTTGTGCTGGAAGTGGCAGAGCCAATCCTCTTACCAGTACAGTCTCTAGTGCCACTTGGTTCACTCTTACTGGTTACGTACATTTGAATGAAGGAAAAAGAGTAGCAGTTACTCACAAGGGGTCTTTCGAAAGGATGTGGAGTCAGGAGTGGGAAAGATTGCTGATTGGCAATGAACTCAGGAGTTCGTGAATCAGAAACATGTTGTTGGTTTATGTTTTCTGAGGTGCAACAGTGAACTGCAGTTTTGCAACTTGGTTTTATACCCAATAGGATAAGAGGTTACATGGAAGTTACATGTAGAGATGGGGAAAGATTTTCTGTTGGCTACTTATCTTCAAAAAAACCTCTTTTCATAGACCCACTACTACTGTGTGGGGTAATCCCAGAAGCGTTTCTGTCCATCCACTCTGTGGATGCGTTTCCTTCATGGATTCCTGTAGCAGAGAGCTGGCCGGAATCAAGACAATGCTCAATATGAGTTAAGCTTCTTGTTTGCTTTATTCAGGGTTCAGGGGGAATATATAGCATTTCAAGCCTTGCATGTGTTTGCTTTCTAACATGATTGGTTTGTTACCTGCGTGCATGCGGTGTGCACGCAGCAGCAGCCAGTGGTCATTCGTTCTTGCCCTCTTGGCATGCGGTTCATATTTGCATACTCCTTTCTTCCCCGTCCCGTTGCCTTCCTCCCCCCTGCAGTTTACCCGTTCTTTTACTCTTTTCCTTTGCTGTTTTCAAGGAGAGTCCAAGGACTCTCAGGCCTCTTTATTGAAGTTTGGATTGTGCACATACTGATGTCCCTGCTCACTGAGCCATTCTTCCACAGATTCCAACATACCCCAGAGCATGCTGTCAGTAAAGGTTGCTGGTGGTGAAAAGTGTCATGAGGCTGCGGTCCTACTGTGGGAGGGAGAAGAGAAGGCTGAGGCATTGAGCTGTAGTTGCAGCTTGGGTCAGTGAAGTGTATGGAAGAAGACATGATCTTGTGCTTGTGTGAACTCGCTTTTCAAGTACAAACCTCATCTCAACCTTTTATAGTCATAAATGACCTACCGTGACTCCATTGCGTGCAAACTTGTGAACGCCTGAAATATGAGGCAAGCCCAAAGGGCGGAGGTGTCACTAGAAAGCATTGCCAAGTGATGCATTTGCGTAGGTGGAGCATAGCTACAAAAGCTTGTGAATCACCCCTGGCATCTCTCTTGCACGGGCTGCGGTCCCTCCAGCTCGCAACATGCTGGTGGCGGTGCTGCTCACCTTCTTGTGCTGCCTGGGTCCTGCCACTGCTGGGAAGCTGCTGGTGATCCCGATGGAGGGCAGCCACTGGCTGAGTATGAAGGAAGTGCTGGCTGAGCTGAGCAAGAGAGGGCACGAAATAGTTGTCATCGCACCAGACACCAAACTTCTGATAGATTCCTCGGGGATGTATGAAATGAAAACGTATCCTGTCCCTATCACAAAGAAATCGATGAAAAGCCTTTTGAATTCACTTGGTGCAAACAGTTTTACCAACGAGCCTTTCCTGACCAGGTTTTTGAAAACTTGGGATCATTTCCAAAAGAGCTCTGCCATGTTTCAAGCTTTCTGCAGTTCCTTACTGTACAACAAAGAGATGATGAACTACATCAAAGAAAGTAAATTTGATGCCGTCTTTACAGATCCTATGACACCCTGTGGACAGGTAGTTGCTTTGCACTTTTCTCTCCCTACTGTTTTCTTCTTGCGGGGTGTCCCATGTGCTATAGACATCCACGCTGCTCAGAGTCCAGACCCACCATCCTACATCCCACGATTGTTCTCAGGCAATACAGATCATATGACGTTCCCGCAGCGAGTAAAGAACTTCTTGATCAGCCTTTCAGAGTATTTCACCTGCAGTATAGCCTTTTCATCATTTGAAAGACTGGCCTCGGACTTTCTCCAAAAGCCGATGACAATTACACAGCTTTTAAGTCATGGATCTGTTTGGCTGAAGAGACTTGACTTTGTCTTCGACTACCCCATGCCTATAATGCCCAATATGATTTTCATTGGAGGCATAAACTGCGGACAGAAGAAACCATTAACTCAGGTCAGTGACTAGCTGGGAAAGGTATAACAAGGGAATAGTTCTGGCAGTCATACACCTGCACGATCTGGGTGAGGTCTGATCGCGTGTTTGATATGGACATTTCTTACCTAAAGAGATCATTTAGATTAATGCTTTCTGTATAGCAGAGTGGTATAGTTGACTAGGAGAATGCGATGCGATTCCACCTCCTTTGCCTGGGTCTGCCCAGTGTGGGGATTTTGTTCAGTGAGGGGATCACGTGCTATGCTGTGTTTAATTCCAGCTGAAGTCAGGTACACAAACACCACCTTGTCCAGAAATTAATTCAAAAAGGGCAAGTGATTGTAATAGCTCTTCCAAAAATTCTTTGCCTCATATAAGAGACAGTAGAATATTTCTTTGAGAGCATTAATTGCTTATCCAGTCAGAAAAGTAACTTGCCGAGTTATGTGCCAGAGCAGCATGTGCTCTTTTCTGTAACAGCAGTCTTGTGTTTGAATCGAAGGCTAATATTTTGTGGTGAAGGTTTGGTCTGACAACAGCTTCCGTCACAAAAGCTAGGTAGCTGAATTCTCAGCTGCATTTTTAGGAGACATCCAGTTTGGATATGGAAATGTTGATGGGTGGTTGTGTGGGCATCTGTGGTCTAAAAAGCACTTGCTGAAGGCATGCATGTGACGTATGTTAGCTTGTTGGTGCTCACGATGTCCGTTAGCTTGTTGCTGCATGTGGTGTATATTCTTGCTTGCTTGTGCTGTAAGTAGAACAGCCTCGTGTGAAGCCAGAGATTAAGTGGGAAAAGAGATATAGGAGACAGATCTCCTCAACAGATGATGAATCTGTAGTTAGTGTCATCCAGCCATTTCAGCAAGAAGTCACGTTGTTTCCTAGAAAGGATAAAGTTTTATCCTTTGTGAATGTTACTTAAAAATAAACAGACTGTTCTTCCCTTGAACCTTTTTCACTTGCCAGCCTTCCCTGAGTCTTAGGCAATGGGTTCCTCCTGCCTATCACCAATCTTACTCTTCCCCCAAATTTATAGGCCTTTGTGAACATGCATGAGCGAAGATTCACAAAAAAAATAGATTTTGGTTTACAAGCCTGGTACATCTTCACAGAGCCAACCTTAACTATCCTTAGGCTTTGCTTTACTCCTCCCAGTACCTCGTCTGATGCTGCCCTCTGAAAGTACTGTTTGTTTCTGTTAAGCTGCTAGTGTTCCTATCCTGATTTTCACAAAGGTCTCTCTAAATTGCTGTCAACCTCCCCCATGGCCACTTTTATCAGGGTAGTGCTTTTTCCTATCTGTTCTGTCCATCAGATCTACTTAACGGCTCCTCAGGGGCAAACTCTGGCAGATCCTCTGGGAAAGCAGGGAGAGAAATCCTGCCTGCAGGCAAGGCCATGTGGCAGCTATAACTTAACATCAGACTCTCCTCTGCAGAGAACACTCACTCTCACTGTCATCTTGCTGAGGGGCTAAAGATCATAGTCCAGTAACAGTATTTATTGAAGAAGTACTGATTCTTCAGTCCTGATTTCTGGTTGTCTTCCAACTTTTCCTCTGCATCACTCTGTTACATCTAAAGGCAAAATACAATCCTGTGGGTTGACAAATTTATCACAAGTACTTGTTAACTGCTCAGACATGGCATCTTACCTTTTAATCTGAAGTAACACCACCACCTCTTACCATTTAAAATCAGTTCCTGGCCTGAAACAAGAGGGCTGTTACTGGCTACTTCTGTCCAGGCTTTCCTGTGTTTAATTAAGTACAAGGGGAACTGAGTGGCTTTTCCTTCGTATTGCTCCTGGAAGAACATGATTGAGAGAGGCACAAAGAGAGAGGTCAGGATGAGAATAAAGAAGTGTTGTGGATAACAGCATGGATTCGGTAGTTTTCCTTTGCTGATGCACGCCTCTGCTGCAGTCTTGCTTTTTGCAACAAATTTGTACCTGATGTTGTACATGGCCCCAGTGCTGAGCTACATGTAAATCACAGAGCCTCCTCCTTAGGATTTGCACAGATATCATGCTGTATAATGACATAATTTTACAATTTTAAACATAAACTTGGCAAGCATTTCAGAACAGCTGTAAAATGCTTCTTAAAAAGAAAGACAGGAAAGCAAAAAAGCATTTTAACCCCTGCTTTCAGCAAGCCCAGTTACTTCCAGGCACTACTCAAAAACTTGGAATTTTGTTTTTGCAAAGTCTGATTTGATTTTTAGTCTCCCATCAATCAGCACAGGGAATCAATCAGGAAGGACCCATCCTAAGGGAGCCTCAGATACTAAGCCCATTTCTGCCCAAACCACGCTGATCTGTCACGTTCCTTAAATAATTCATCAATGCCTTGAATGGATATGGGTGACTGGTTTTGCTGGAAAAACCGGATTGTTAAGGGGGAATGTGAGAACCTGGCAGGGGGCTGTGGGTCTACTTCAAATCTGTTCAGTCAGGACAGATGAACAGACTTTGGATTTCTAGGAACATGGCTTATGTAAGTAAATGCAGTTATCTGGTTTCTGGGGGAGTTTTGGTTTTCCTGTATCTGTTTTGCTTGGCCAATGGTGGAAAGCTGCTGGTGGTGCCAATGGATGGGAGTCATTGGCTCAGCATGCGCTCAGTGCTGGCAGCCCTCAGCCAGAAAGGGCACAAAATTGTTGTCGTTGCACCAGAAGTAAACTTGAATGTGAAAGCATCTGAATATTACACTCTTAAAACATATCCAGTGCCTTTAATGAGGGAAGAACTGGCAGCACGCATGCATTCATTTGTGAATGATCTTTTTGAGAGAAGACCCTTTCTTCAGAGAATTAAAGCACTTTATGAAAAAGTTCAGGTCATCTCCGGTCTCTACGTCTCCTCCTGTAGAAGTTCACTGCACAATGAGGATCTGATGCGGTACCTTGAGGGGAGTAAATTTGATGCTGTTCTCACAGATCCTGTTGTACCATGTGGACAAATACTGGCTCTGCATCTCTCGATCCCATCTGTTTTCTTTCTACGGGGACTCCCCTGCAGTTTTGATTTGCAGGCTACCCAGTGTGCAGACCCACCTTCCTACGTCCCAAGAACATTTACAGACAACTCAGACCACATGACGTTTATCCAGCGTGTTGAAAACTTATTTCTGAAATCAGCAGAATCCTTTCTTTGCAATTTTGCCTATTTGCCATTTGAACTTCTGGCCTCAGATGTTCTCCACAGACCAGTAACAATGAAGGAGCTTTTAAGCCATGGATCCATTTGGCTTAAAAGAATGGATTTTGGTTTTGAGTATCCCATGCCAATGATGCCCAACATAGTTTACATTGGAGGTATAAACTGTGGAAAGAAAAAGCCATTATCTCAGGTCAGTGATTTCCCTGATAAAATACATTAAGGTTTGAAGGGAAAAGACTGTTTGCAAGTGCTCGGTGTGTATATAATTGCATACATGAGTTAGTGGGATTTATACGTGCAGTAAGGTGTAATGTAAACACAGTATAAATAAGTAAAAAACTGGCTTGATTTTAACTCTCTCCTACTCTTGCAGATACTGTTCTATAGCATTAGCAGGAACTAAACTTTTTTACTTACACAATTGTTTTCTGTGGGTTAGGTGGAAGTAGTTTATGGGTTCTTTCTGCAATTTTCTGTAAAACTCTTGGAGATTTTCGTAACTGCTCTGCAGCACTGAGCCATCTGCAACAGCTTACGCTGCCTTCTGAAAAGTTTCCCTAAAAAGGGCGTACCTAGAGGTGCAGTAGTTTGGTAAATATCCTTAAAAAAATTCTGGTGCATACTATCAACCTCCACAGTGAATTACTGTGTGGTAAAAAATCACTTCTCTGCAACAATTTTCATAATTAGGGCTGATTGTCTGCAAATGCTGTCTATGCATTCGTGTTGTTCGCTTTCATGGCCCTGGGGCATGCTCTTTCCAGGCTGATCTAGAACAGTATTTCTGAGTTGCTAATACAGTTTTAAATGTATCTGTCAAAAACACCCATGCCCTGTCCTTCCTCCTTCCACACCCTACCTTCATCCTTCCAAGAAGAGGCTGTTCAGGGAAATGAACTGTGAGAGCCCATTTTCCATTTTCATTACAATCATAGAATCACAGAGTGGTTAGGGTTGGAAGGGACCTTAAAGCCCATCCAGTCCCACCCCCTGCCATGGGCAGGGACACCTCCCACCATCCCAGGGGGTG
>NW_010127095.1:0-671 GCF_000699245.1 Pterocles gutturalis | reverse complement strand
TTGAACCCCTCCAGGGATGGGGCATCCACAGCTTCTCTGGGCAACCTGGGCCACTGCCCCACCACCCTCACAGGAAAATATTTCTTCCTAATATCTCATCTAAATCTCCCCTCTTTCAGCTTAAAAATGTTCCCCCTCATCCTATCACTACACAGAGAAATTTATACATAAAGCCAACAAAGAATTTTGTTATGAAAATGTACCCAGTCCCTTAGACGAAGGAAGAGATGGATGAAAGTTTCCCAGCATTTGTAGAAGCTTTACTTGAAGAAGGATCTTTTCTGGAAAGATTTCTTAAAATGTACTAAGGTATGAGAAGATTCTCTAATATGACATTCTCCAGCTGTGCTCACTTACTGAACAACAAAGAGCTCATCAGATATCTTGAGGAGAAGTTTGATGGTAACTGATATGCAGTTTCTCCTATACTTGGCCTGTGACTAACACTGAAATGAGAGGGCAGCAAGCTTAAAGCAAACAAAAGGCAGTACTTCTGCACACCACGCACAAAAGAAAAAAAAAAATCTGCCTCTCAACAACAGCGGTGGGGTTTTTTTTTTTGTAGACAAAACTTATGAATTTTAAAAGGATTTGGGTGGTCAATACATGGTACATTCTGACTGCCAGGATTCGTAGACATAAAAAAGAAGTAATCGTGGGTTCTCCTAACT
>NW_010127094.1:0-218 GCF_000699245.1 Pterocles gutturalis | reverse complement strand
TGGGGGCTGCAGGAGGCAGTGAGCCCCCCACCCAAGCCTGCCTGCCTTCCTCCCGCTCCCCCCGCAGCGCATCACAGACCATGGGTGCTTCGTTACTGTCATTAAGCTTTTTATTTCCAATGTCACAAAGTTCCTGGGTTTCGTTTTGTTTCATTTTGTCGTTGAACGGTTTCGTTTGCTTGGTTTGCTCTTGAATTCATCTCAAGACAAGGCAGCGG
>NW_010127093.1:0-4794 GCF_000699245.1 Pterocles gutturalis | reverse complement strand
CAGGGCGCGAGCTGCTTCCGCGAGCCTCCCGCCGTGCCACGACCTGCGCCTGCGCTACCGGAAGCCTGGCTCTCCTCCCCTTCCCTTCGCGGGTGGAGGCGCCAAGCTGTGCGCGCATGCGCATTGAGGAGAGGTGCGCCGGAGGCGGGCCTCGCTGCGGTTTGCTGACGGTTTGCTGAGGGAACTCTCCCTCACCGCCCCTCCCGCCTTTTGCTGGTGCAACAGGATGGCCAAAAGTAAACCCAGGAACCCGCCGTGGCGAGGAAACTGCGCCGGCGGGCTCCCCCGGGCCTGTGCCGCTGTATCTGCCGGCTCCAGCCTCTCCACAACGGTATCAACAAGCCGTAATGCCCCCCCGGTACAATTACAACGTACTTTTACCCAGAAGTGTAGGTAAAGAAGTCTGGAGTGTTGGGTTGTTTTAATAAAAACAAGTTCTCGTTAAGATATGAGAGCATACAATGTCTTCAAGCTGCTGGAATAGCAACGGTTCACAGGGCAAAGCGAGTTACAGAGGAAGCAGCTCCGGGAAAGCCTATGGTGTGTCAAAGGGGACACTGAGCTTCATAAGGTAAAGACTCACCATGCCACCTTGCTTTTATCTTTGTTCTTTAGTTAGAATTATGCTGATGCCGTTACTGTGGTGAATTAGAAGGGCACGTCTGGTTTATTGGCTTGCAGGAGAGGTAATGCTACTGAAGCACAGAAATAAATGCTATTTGAGGTAATGTGCTTCAGCTGAGGTAGCCCAACCCCCCCTCATAAACCAGCTTGGCCTTTCAGCATAGCAGCGACATTAAATTTCCAGTAAGAGCTGAAATAATATTGTATTTCTCTCCCTTTTGCAGCATCAGTGAAACTCTATGGCTTACCATCACAAGTAGTGCCTTGACTTAACACACCAGTCTTCCTCTTTCTCCCAGCTGTTCTTTCCTGCAAAATTTTCCTTCTCCCAGGTTTGGTGGTAAAATTATTAAAGATTTGAGAGGGCTGGCTAAGAAGTTTATTCTAACTAAAAGAACATTCCTTTCAACTAAAAGCTAGTAGTCTGTGATTGTTGCCAACTCCCCACTTCTGAGCTAAAACAATACCGGGTGTGCCACTCCCTTAGGCTCCACCAGCAGCCATCCCTCCATAGAATGGACACCTGGCTTTGTTAACATCAAAATTATCATTTTTCCTCACCTTTTTCTTTTCTAAAACAGTATATAGGTCGTGTCTCTGTGATCACTTTGCAGAGAACAGGGGAGCAAAGAGGGATTTGCTGCCAAGTGTTCTCTCACGATGATCATTATTGATAAAGCTTCTGTCTGGCCTGTCCTAAATTGCACCTGTGTTATTACACACTTGGGAGTCCCCAGATCTCCAACACAGATTAATAATCACAGGATCCATTTATCAAAAGGTCCTCATTAATAAAATCATAATATGCGCTTAATGTTTATAAAATGCACAACCTTAATTAGAAATCTCTTTTAATTTACACAAAACAATAATAGAAAATTACTGATGCTGTAAAAATCCACTGTCTTGAACAAACAATAAAAAAAACCCACAGAAATGGATGCCACCCATCACTAAACCTTACAATAATCAAGAACAAGTTTCTCCATCTCTCTTAGAAGTTCACAAAAAAAGGTCCCATCTACATTTCTCCTAAAAAACAGAACCATGCTGAAAATTACCAAATCGGGGGGAGGGAAAAGGCTTTTCAGGTTCTTTGGCTTTCACAATACAGGTGTCCTTACCAACACACATGTGCAACAAACGAAAAGGACTACACCGATCAGCAGTTTGAATGCACCTGTGCATGACACAGCACTGGAGTACCCTTTATCCACAACTCCCCTGACTCAGCTGGGAGCTGGATTTGTTCAGAGGGCTGAGGAACAGTCAAAGTTACCAGGTTTTTCTGTTCGTACAGAGGGGCTGAGGGTTAACCTTAATACTGGAAGCTGCGTTTAGTCTGAATGTCATCAAGAATCTGCTGTAATTCCTCATCTTCAAATCGGCCCTCTAGGCTGCAAGGTAAGAACAATGAGAATACATTAAAGGTTTTAGAAATAATCTCCCCCCAGATTCATTTCAGACAGCCGTAATTCTCTCCTGTCAGTCTCCACACTATCATCACCCGCCTGTATACTACTGCCAAGAACCGCCTGTAACATTACTGTATAAATACCACGCCAGTCCATATGCAGTGTTTCTTCTTCAAGTGACAAAACTCCATCCTTCCCAGAACTTTCTGATGAACAATTTCAAAACTTTTTATCAAAAAGGCAAGGCAGGTGCAGGTTTAAATAGACCTCTAAATGAAGCCCATGCAGCCTTATGCTCATAAGCTAGTCAGTCTTGCTAAGAAATCTTACCGTGCAGGGAAGAAACTGTAATTCAGGTGAGTGTTTCATTCCCTCCTCTATCTTGGGCCATCAGGTAACAAGTCAAGATACCTTAATAGAGTTTACTGCTCTCCTGTACATTAGCCACAAAACAGTTCATAGGAGCAGTGCCATTTGCTCCAACAGAAAAAAAAAAAATCAAAAACCCAAGCCCCAAACACAGCTGGGTGGGCTAAGAACCCCAATTTAAGCTGTTTACACCTGATCTACAAATGTTGTTGGAAGTGCATTAGGGACACTTGCAAAAACTAAAAATTGCCTCACTATCAGATCAGTGGGTAGGTGAAGAAAGATCAAGGCAAAAAGCTTTTCCATCAACAGAGCTGTGGATTGAAGAGAGGGCATCTGTCCATAGCTGGCTTTAGATCCCAGGGAAGTATAAAGCAATCCTTTTATGATATATAAATGCTCACCTAGGAATCAAAGCTTTTGCTTCCTCGGCTGTCTCAGGACACAAGTTAGCCAAACATGCCAATTCGAATTTATGGAGCTTTTTCTGGAGCAGTAAACTGTAAGGAAAGACAACAACCTGGTGAAATTACAAGACAGAAATATGAAAGGGCATAAAGTCAATTCCTTTTCAGGAGGAAAGACTCATTATGTAATTGCACAGGGAAAAAAAAAGTTACATCTCTAACTCTGCTTCCCCAGAATTACTCTACAAAGTCTCAAAAATCCTCCCATTTACTGCAATCAGCTGTCATTTAAATACTGAAAACAAAGCAGTTCAGAAGGCTTGACCTAGACAAAGTACAACCCTCCGTGAACAATTATGATAAAATTTCTTGCCTCTTCAGAAAGACAAGATTCATAATTGTAGTACAAGTCAGGAAACACCACTAAAATGTACTTTCATAAAGCAGCACCAATATTATATACCAAAGTCTCCAGTATAGTCCTATACCCTAACTGTTCCGCTCACCTACGGACACTGGCAATGGTTTCACGGTTTTTGAAGCGGCTGAAGCGTGCTGTGTAGTTCAAGGTTTTCATGAAGACTTCTGAAAGCTCCTGCTCATCTTCTGCACTCTCATTCTGCTGCTTACGATGCTCAAGAAGCATATGTACTTCTGAATTTAGAAGAGTTTCCGCAGTTTCAAATTCTACATTTGAATGAATGAACATTAGCATATTAAAGGTGAAGCATGGATGAAAAAGTCCACTTACAGAAGTTTTTTATGTAAATTTAGCTTTGCGCAATAAGGAAATGAACAATGTGTCTGTGTTTCACAGCAATTGTGCAAACCCTTTCACCAATGACTGTGCAGCATTTCATACTGAAAATGCTGATAAAAATGACACCATTTTGAATGACAATCCAATGTGTGTCTTTTTGGCCAAAATTTTATATTTGCATCCTTAACCTTCTGATTTGTCACATTTTTGCAACATTTTCATCACACATTTTTTTGGCAGAACTGAAGTAATGTGTGACTTGTTTTAGAAAAAAAATATTTAGAGCTGTAATATTCAAAAAATTCAGAAGTGACCACTATGGTCTTTGGAAGCCTCCGAGTTCTTAATGTGTCTGCTGCTGAACATTTTAAAAAAGGCTTTATTTACCTGAAAGGTTAATTGACCCACTGAAATGTTATTATCAGAAAAAAGCATTAACCAATCTTAACAGATTTCCCTCCCTCCCTTTTTAGCCAACTCTGTTTTTGTTCATCATCATCATCATCACTATGTTTATTCCAATTAGAAGCAGGTCTCTCAACATGAGCAGTATGAGCTGTTGAAAGCAGCCGGATCAGAGCGAGCATCCCGCAGTGCGCGTCACCACTGTTTTATAAAAGCAGTCAGCTTGCACAGGGCAGTGCAAGAAAGGGACTGGCAACCTTCATTTTGCACAGAGCAGTGCAGTAACTTGGGCTGAACATGGGCAGGCTACAGATTTCAGGGTAAAAACATCCACAAGTGTCTTTCAGGACTAGGCTTTGGTTTATGACTCAAAATTACAGTATGGTGCCTTTGTTTTTTCTTCTCTTTCAGAGACACTCTGAGGCGTAAAGGCAGCTCCAGGATTTATACTAAATACTGAAAAAAATACACAGGCTGTTAGTGTCCCTAGGTACAACTCGGGGTCTGGACAGCTGGTTTCCTAACATGTAATGGTTATATCAGAACACAAGAATCTTATCGCTATAACTCGACATGAAAAGTATTTTTTTATTCCTGGACGCACACGTAGTGCTCCACATATGCAAGAACAGGCGTGTCTTAGCAATCATGGGGCCTTTAAAGATAAATAAATGATTTATTATCCTTGATTTTTAACTCCTGGGGCTCTGTAACGGCTGTGCGTGCGGCTGAGCACTGCTCCGGACCCAGGAGCCGCCCGGGGGCCCGGCGCCGCGGGACGCGCGGGTTCCTTCCCTCAGAGCCGCGCCAGCCC
>NW_010127092.1:0-529 GCF_000699245.1 Pterocles gutturalis | reverse complement strand
CGGGGAAACCTCCCGCAGACGCGCTGCCTCCTGCGCGGGAGGGTGCTCTTTCCCAGAACTTCAGTTAGGAGATACTCATGAGTTAATTAATCCTTGAGTTTTTAAGCAGAGACATATTTATGAGCCTTGCAAGAGGCTGGGGCCCGGAGAGACATTTCTTTATTCTTCCTCCAGCTCAGCTGAAGGAAACCATAAGGGGAAAGAGCGACTGAGCCACGAAAGCATGGAAGATGGATTTCAGGCTGGTGATGGGGAAACAAAACCCAACTTGCCTGGGTGGGAATGGTGGCCCAGTGACAGCTCCCTTCCCTCCTCCTTTTTCTTCTGCCCTTTGTCTACAGGGTGCTTGCGAGAGCCTGGCTGCTGCCTGCCAGGGTATCGCCAGCGTTTGAAGTGCGAATGTGAAGCACACATGTGGTGTGAGCACCCACCACAAGCTGCCCTGGCTCCTTCGGGGAGAAGGAGAGTGAGAACAGCTAGTGAGGACACAGGCAGGGACTGTGCTGCCTGCACCTCCCTGCTGCCTGCA
>NW_010127091.1:0-220 GCF_000699245.1 Pterocles gutturalis | reverse complement strand
CCTGAGAGCCAGTTGCTCCGGGCTGGCTGCTTGTGTGAGAAAAGCGATTTTCTGAGCTCCCCCTCAGCTTTTACCCTCTTTGCTGCTTTCATACCCTTGCCTGCCTCAAACACAGCACCAACATTCCAGGTACAAGCTTCCTGCTTTCCACAGCCAGCAGCGCCTTTGGGATGGAGAGACTGTTAACCGCTGCCAACCCAGGCCCAGCATCCCTGCTTGC
>NW_010127090.1:6326-6533 GCF_000699245.1 Pterocles gutturalis | reverse complement strand
CAAAAAAGAGATCTAGGTGAAAAAATTAAAAAAAAAAAATCAACAAGGAGGAAAATCTGCTCGGGAAGACAAAGCGATGAAAAGTTTTCCAGGAAAACGTGTCAACCAGAACCTGGGACAGATAGCCAGCACCTGCTGGAGTGTTCCCGGGAGAGAGGCGTCTGCCACCCACTGCTGTTCAGTGTCCCCCTGGAAACCCCCCGGTTT
>NW_010127090.1:0-6286 GCF_000699245.1 Pterocles gutturalis | reverse complement strand
CTCACCCTCCTGAAAAACACACAGTGCCCCAAGGCGCCCTGCCTCCCAAAGCAAGGAGAGGGATTAATCTTCCTTTAACAAACTCCATACTAATTTTTATTGAGACTCCTGCACAGACCAGCAGTCCTGAAGCAATCACCAACAGACATCGGGACAGCGGTGTCGTGCGAGCGCAGCAGGATCCCACCACGCTGGGGAGGGCTCCCCATCCTCCCGGCCACGGATGTGACCAGCCACCGCTCGGTTCTTCTGATCCCCGCCTTGTTTAGTCTATTTGAACTTCCAGCGCTTCCTCCAGCCCACATCTGTGCAACAAGCTGTCTGTAATTTTTTTTAATTTTTTTAAATAGGGCTCACTCATTTGATTCAAACTTCCTGATTTAGAGAGTAGCTGGGAACGCGAGGAAGGATGCAAGACGCGTGTCGCTGGCGAGAGGAAATGCAAAGTTCCCCCGCGCACAGGGTACAAGTTGTCGACAGGGGTAGAAAGTGAAAACAACTTCAAAGAGCTGGGTGCGCCTGTAGGTGCTGGGTTGCATTTACTTTGTGCAGGAAGATTTCTGTTTTTAAGATAGGTGATGGTGGGGATTTTGTCTTTCATTTAATCAATACAGAGCTTTCTGTTGCCCTGAAGGCACTCCGTCTCTCTAGGGTTTGGGTTTGGTTTTGCTGGTTTAACACTGTTGTCTTCTGGGCTCACACTTACGAAATACCTTGGTCTGCCCTTGCTGTTATTTCCTGCAATCTAGACCACACAGATCAGAAAAGTTGTAATTGCCAGTATCGATCAAAACCACATTAGTTTTCATAAATGCACTTTCCCCTTTAAAAAAAAATAATAATCACAACCCAGCCAAACTCATCCTATTCTAACACAAAACTTGTACTGAAATACAGCTTCTTGATTAAAAATGAAACAAGCGTATACAGGGAAACTGAGGCACAGAGTAACACGGTTTGCTCTCCTTTAGCACAGCAAACAGGGAAACCGAGAGCAGAACTCGGTGAGGGTGAGCCTGCAGCGCTGCGCAGCCGAAAGCAAAGTCCGAACCCCCGCACGCTGCGAGGTAACCCGCTCAATCCCACTGGCAACCACACCAGGGAGCAAAAGCAGGCGGAGAATCCTGCCCAAATCTCATCCCTCTGCTCCAAACCACCAGGGATGGAAACCTGGGAGCCCTCTCCTTCACACCAACCACTTCATTGTTTTCTCTTTCGCCGATTAAAATCAAAGCCACAAAAAGGAGAGAACCTTTCGCTAAGAAATGAGATCGTGCAGACACATGGTCCACATTTGGACGCTGTGTTTTGAGAAAGACATGGAGTGACTGGAAGGAAGCCAAGAGGAGAGCAATGAAAATCATCAGCTGTCTGCAAAATGACCTGTGAGGGAAGAGGAAAGAACCAGGATTGTTTAGTCTTGAGAAAACAGCTGAAATCTCATAACAGTCTTAAAATATGTAAAAAGGAAAGAATTACTGGGCTTGTACAGCAGGAAGGGAGAGAATTTTTTTTTCCAGAGATGTAAACTGAAAGGTTAAGCACAGAAACAGACCATGTAGAGACTGTGAAATCTCCTTCAATAGCGTTTTTTAAGAATAAACTGGAAAAGCTGGGGAGCGGATCCTGCTGTGGGGTGGGGATGGAGGTGACATCTTCAACGTCCACTGAAGCTCAGGGTGACAGCAGTTGGAAACCAGTTTTCACCGACAGCTGGAGCAGCAACAGCTTGCAGAAGGGAAGATGTTTACTCTCCTAGGACTGCATGAAATGTTGGGGTAGAAACTATCTCTTGAGCCCAAGGGAAAATATTCCGGTGTTCCTCTGGGAACACTGTCGAGGTACAGAGGATAAGGTGTTTGCAGATATCACCCCCAGCCAAAAGCGTATTCAGCTGCCAGAGAGCCCCTATGGTTCCAGGACTAGTAGATAATCCAAAAAAATCACCAAAATCAGCTGCTGTCAGCCATGGAAGCAAGCAACAGACTAAAAATCTTCCATGTAGCCCTGCAGAGAACTCTAGTTGTAAGCTCCACAGCCAAATACCCCAGACCCAACAGAGGAGCTTGCTTCAGAGCAGAATTCACCACCCAACCTACCGGCCCCTCCAGAGGCGCAGAATCTGAAGTTGGTCCAGGAGACGACGGCAGGAGAAGAGACCAACAAGGGCTGAACGTAGACCGACAGCGCCAAGGCGGTTACAATAACTCCCTGTCCCATCCTCACTTACATCTTCCAGGATGAAAATGAAGAGGGGGTACCAGCATGGCCAAACACTGAGAGAAGGTTTTTTTTTCTTTTTATTAGAGGAGGTTTTGAAGTTCCATCACTAACCCAGAGCTAAAGGTGCTTTTTCGTTTCTGTAGATCCAAAGCCCCGTCAGTCTGGCCGCCACTGTGCCCTCTAGTGGAACTCTCCGGGTTTGGAGGGAGAAGCTTTTCCTCCTCTGCCGCATTGGTGTCTTCTAACTAATTTGTTCATATAATGTATGTGACATTTGGTTAGCTCATTCTGAAAAAGAATTAACTGTTAGAAAAGAGGCAATGCTAGGATATCCAAATTAGAAAGATCACTTATGACACTTGAACAGTGATTATTTGAATTTTAACAGAAATTTGCCCAAGAATCCAGAAGATATTTGAGTATTCTGAAGAATGCTTGCTCTTGTGGAAGGAGAAATGCTAGAAATGACATCAGTTAAATGCTAATCCTAGGCTTAATTAGAGGCAAAGCCATCGTTTGAAATCCTGCAGAAAACACAAGCAGCTAAACAATCGCCAAAAGGCAAACAAAGCCAAAGTCTATATATTTCTTGCAGTGCCTGCCTGTGCACGCAGTTGATATTTTCAATATGTTTTTCCCCTCCAAGTATCTTCTAATCTCACCTGCCGTGCGCAACTGGGGCTTTGCTCACGGTAACTCTCACTAACGAGAGCTGCAGACTGACGGCTCCGGGAGACCGGGGTCCTCAAAGGAACAGGCAACACAGACCCTCAGTGCAAGGCTCGCCCACCCATGGGAACGAGCCCAAACGAGGGCATTTCTGAAGTCAGCAGCAGCGTATGACACCCGTCCCGTCCAGACGTGTTAAATAGGTAAGAGCAGAGAGTCTAACTGTCCGCAATCCTGATGACGTGCGAGTACAGGCTAACAGAATGTCCACTCTCAAGTGTGCTTTGTATGGAAATGGATCAGTATCCCTACATACAGCGTGGGGCTGATGTTGCCAAACCTCCTTTCTCAGTGTTTCAAGGTACAGTGGCTTTTTGGCCTTTTAGGAGTCAGCCAGGAGCACAGCTGGAGCTGGGGAGTGGGAAAGGCTGAGGAAATTGCGGTGTTATCCCATCACACGGTTATCCCATCGTGCGGTTATCCCACTGCGCCATAAGCCGCTGTACCATCCTCCTGGACACAGCAGGGCAGCAACGAGAGTTTTGCATGCAAAAATTACATCCCCCGCCCCTCCAATTAATTAACAGTGATGCTGCTAAAGCAATGCTAAAGCTATTATTCTGTTTAGGCAGGTTTTACAACAGTTTGCCATAGAAACATCACTCAGAAGCCTTCAGCCCTGAAGGTGACACTCAAGCAGCACAGCTACTCCAACGGAGATTTTTCAAACCTCTCATTGTAGCCAAAAATTCTAACGAAGTGAAATTTGGCACTGAACAGAAAGAAAACAGTGATCCTGTTCTCACACAAAGGTAAGTTCATTTGCAAATTCTGGTCTTTGCAGAAAGGGATGAAAAGGATGTAGGTAGATATTCTTTTCCTACGCAAACCCCACATTAGGAAACTAACTGAGCAGCTCTCTCCACCCCTGGTACACAGAAAGCCTTCCAGGGTTTGGGGTCTGCCTCCTTTGAGCCCCTAGATGAAGCCAGGAAAGCTATCCTGTGTTGAGACAGCACACACCGCTTTAAAATGGGGTGTTCCCAGTCAGTTTAAGGGGTATGTGACTTGATGTTAAAAAGAAACAAAACCTTGCTTTAAACTAAACGCCAGGAATCTGTGTTACCACAAAACTCTGCAGTACTGGCTACGAAAATGTCACTGTGTGCAAGAGTCCACGGTTGCTACTGCTCTAGGAATGATTCACTTAAAACCAACACATTCCTCAGGACACGCATCAAACAAGCTGAAGACGCAACCCAAACTCAGACCAGGAGTCCCGTCTAAAGAACGTGGACTAAGGAGGTAACACAAAACCCCAGAAATATCATTTACTTGGTTTATTTTGTCCATCAGGTTTATAAATTACTCCCATTGGGGGAAGATCTGCTGTGAAAGCGCTCAGAGGAAGAGCACTGCGTGGGCTGGTCAGTGAAGTTTAAATTTGTTCACAACCAAGAGGTCACAACTGTTCACGGGAGAAAGAGAGACACACCACGACCTGTTGCAGAATCCGTTTCAAGTTCACCTCAAAGCAGGGTCTCAGTGGGCGGATGGCTCCAGCCACACATTTCCTACAAGAAACACAAAGCAGTCATTAAGCAGTGCTTCCTGCGACGTGCTACAGCAGCCAACGCTACAGACGAATCTCAAAAGCCTCCAGTTCCCAGGGCAGAAGCTCCTGTTCCAGAAGGCGACACAGCAGACGAAAGGCACACAGCCCTGGAGTCTCTCTGGAAGCAATCTCAGGAGAGGAAGCAATTTGGAAGCAATTCCTGGAGAGGAATATGCTCCTTCCAGGTGATTTATGCACAATGAGACATCACAGCTCTTGCTTCAAAACAGAGACACCCACTGTGAACACATCCATGTTCCTGCCACCGGCTAAGACGATTTTTAAGTCACGAAAGCCCTGACTAGGTAATTTAATTGCCTCTACAGCACTTGAGAGCTTTTCCGCTGACTTGTCAGTGAACATCTACAGCCACACGAGATGCTACGAGTGGAGATGACTTTCATGAGAAGTTTCTTTCATCCTTTGGTTACACCAAGGATCTGGGTGATACATATAAAACAGGAAAGGCGCAGTAAGTGGTTTAAACTGCAACACGTATCTCTGGGAAAAGAGATTTACTAAAGTACTAACAATGTGCTTTGTGACTTCCAGACTCAACAATTTCTCTATAAAATACTGTGGAGCTCAAAGGCAAGTATCTTACTTTCATTTATCAACATGTAAATGTAATTTGCTCTGACCAGAAGAAACAAGTCTTGAGATGTATGTAGTTTCCTCTGCACCTTTGCCCATCAGCATCCTTTTTGCAAGGCAAAAATCTTTCTAACTCCCTTTTCTCTGCGGCAACGAATAAAAAAGCTTTACAGACGGTCAGTCTCACAGAAGATTCAGAACATTTCATGTGCAACTACAGAAAGAAAAACAAAAACTTGACAAAGCTGATTTTCCAATGAATTTGTGGCACACAGCAACCAGCTCTGAACATTCATCTTACTTTCAATAACAGCTACAAGGAACAGAAAGGAGTCTGAATCTGCCCAGCAACAAAATTAGTCGTGAGCTTGAAGCCATTCTACCTACAATCAGAAGGAAACGGATCTGTCAAAAGTTCCAAATTACCACAGAATATTTGATTTGGCTTCTCAAGAACCACATTACATTGTGAAAAATCCACTGCTTGCAAAATAATCACTTGAAAAACATATTCTTATTAATAGTTCATCCTTCTGGCACTATGAAGCCCCATATTAAAAAAAAAAAGAAAAAAGAAAAAAAAGCCCTGAACAATCAAATTGAACAGTTCTGGTTTGGACCAACAATGTGCTGGTGTCCTGGGACGCAGGAAACATCAACTGTCTCATCAATGCAACACTGCTACTGAGGCTAAGAGATGCACAGACAAAACTTACCGTTAGAGGGAAGCTTAGTCTTCAGTTTTATACTTGCCACCAATGTAGGGAACATACTGAAGAACCAGCTTCCAGTCTGTGAGCCATACTAAACCAGTACCAGCTACCCCACCCCATGTAGCGAGAGTGGGAGTCCTAAAGAAGAGACACACACACACACACGGAGGTAAACAACATTAATTCTCCACTGCAAAAGGTCTAGCAAATGCTCATCGCTACGGTACCTGGGAAAGTAATTTCAACCAGGAAATCTTGGAAGAATTTTACATATACAGAAAAGTGTTAGTCCCCTGGGCAGTCAAGATATTTTACAGGAAAGAGTTCATAGAAACATAAGGGATCATCAAGTCCAACCATCAACCCAACACCACCCAACCCACTAACCCATGTCCCGAAGCACCACATCCACACGTTTCTTGCCCCCCTCCAGGGATGGTGACTCCACCACTGCCCTGGGCAGCCTGTTCCA
>NW_010127089.1:14503-19202 GCF_000699245.1 Pterocles gutturalis | reverse complement strand
CGCCCGAGAGCCGGGAGTTCCTCAGGAGCGAGTGAAAGGCCCTGTGGTGGAGAGAGGAGCAGGGTGTGAGAGAGACAACTGTGCAGACACGAAGGTTGGTGAAGAGGAAGGAGAGGGAGGAGGTGCCGGAGCAGAGATTCCCCTGCAGCCCATGGTGAAGAGCTGGTGACGCACATTGTCCCCGTGCAGCCCATGGAGAGCAGAGCTCGCCTGCAGCTCATGGAGATGTAGCCGTGGAGGGCCCCACGCTGGAAGAAGGAACTGTGCCCAAAGGAGGCCGTGAATATGTGGAAGAGCCCCACGCTGGAGCAGTTAGTGGAGAACTGCGGCCCATGGGAAGGACTCACGTTGGAGCAGTTTGTGAAGGACTCTCCTGTGAGAGGGACCCCCCCCTGGAGCAGGGAAGACTGTGAGGAGCCTCCCCTGAGGAGGAAGGAGCGGCAGAGACAACACAGGATGGACTGACCACAACCCCCATTCCCTGCCCCCTGCGCCACCAGGGGGAGAAGGTAGAGAAATCGGGAAGAAAGCCTTTGGGCCTGGAAGAAGGGAGGGGTGGGGGAGAGGTGCCTTTTTAAGATGTAGTTCTCATTATCTTGCTCTGTGTTTGATTGTTAACAAAATGAATTGGTTTTGTGTTTTCCCAAGTTGAGTCTGTTTCTTGCCCATGACCATAAGTGGTGAGTGAACCCTCCCTGTCCTTGCCTCAGCCCACGAGGTTTTTTTGCCTTTTTGTTCTTCCGTTTCTCTTCCCCATCCAGCCAGAGAGGAGGAGGCAGTGAGAGGCTGCGTGGTGGCCTTAAACTACAATACCGGTAAAGATTTCCATAATGAAAATCCTTGACTTTACTTCCAAAGCACCATCTGTCGCTATCGTGGTACATCTAACAGAAATTTAAATGCCTCCTATTCTAGTAGATTGTGCTAGGTCTTCTCATTTCCAGAGCTATCCAAGTTCGTCTTCATGCTTTCCTGTCACTTATGTCTTGAACTCCCTTGAGGGGGTATAGTGTTGCCTCTTAAACGTCACAGAAAGCTCCTTTAGAACTTAGTGTAATATTCTGTGTTCTTCTTTGCTGTCAAAGGTGCTGCTGTTTGAGCACAAGGGTAAGTGCCAGAACATTTTGATCAGAGGGTTTTTGTATGTTCTTTCACAGGGACAATGATTACTGCAGCCATATTCTAAATTTATCCTGAGATTCCAGTAACACATTTGATCTTCCTGTCTTCCCCAAACTATACTCAGCATAAGAGCTTTGACGTATCCAGAAAAAAAAAATTCAAGTCTGTTCCTTTGTGAGGGTAGCCAACATTTCGTGTCAGAGAGCTAGGAAGATAGCATGTATCATGTCAAAAAGCCACAGGTCTGAAGAGGCTTAGTTTAGTCTCACTGATGGTTGCTGCTATTTTGAATTTTGTTTAAAATGGAATTCTGTTTTCTTCCACATTGCATTTCACAGAAAATGAGAAAAGTTGTGAAGGTGGAAGGGATGCATATCTTCCATTTGGAAAGAACTTGATTTGCTTGTGAGAACTTAAAGTCCTAATCTTGCAAGATAGCCTTAAAATGATTGCTGCCTTTGTGGCTGACTGCAGTGCATTGATAACTGTAACAAAGCCGTCTGACTTCAAGAAGGGACAATGAATAAGAGGGTTGTTTTCTGTATGTAGCAGTGCACAAATTATAGTCCTCTACAGTGGCTGACGATTTACCTAGGTAATGCTCTTGTTTCAGCTATCATTTTAGGCCTTTTGGATTTTGGGCCAGTTAAGTATGAAAGTCTGCAGTTGTTCCTTATTGTGGCATAAAACAAGAAAACACGTGCAAATGCTTTTCCAGGAAACTTGTTTTACTTTCCCTGAAGAATTGATCATGTGGCAAATGTGAGAAGATGCAATGCTTACAACTATGTATGGGATAGAAAGCAGTTAGGAAGGCATATTGAAGAGACTATGAACAAGTAAAGCAAGAATGCAAGTATTACCATTACATAGCCAAATTGGTCCCATCTTCTTGTGAAACAGTGGGATGAGGTGTTGGGCATACGGGGCCTCCACACTCGTCATCTCCCTAAGATGACTTTTGTCTTGCAAGGTTGCCATCTAATCAGCATAAGGAGAATTATAAAAAGGCTGGCAAAGCCTCCTTCTACACATGGTCTGTGCCGCTGAGACGCAGCAGCTTGTTTTTGCTGTTGGTTATCTCTCTATCTTGGTTGAACATTGTGCAAAGACTCCATTGGCAAGAACGTCCCACGTGTCACAGTACAGCCATATGTTGTTTATGAGATCCTGAATGTCACGTGTTTTATTATTTAACAAGATCAAGTCCTTCGTGCAGTCTTCACACATTTATGGCCATATCTGGTCATCTGATGCTTTTCTTGCTCAAGAAAACGTCTTTAAAAAGTCACCAAACAAAACCCCATTGGATTTCACTGTTTTCAGATTGCTGGTGAGCCACTGGAGAGGTGTTATAGTTCAGTCTGATGGGGCTAGCAAATATTTCATATCTGCAGCTGAGCAGCCAAATATTGGGCTCTTATCTGGACAGTAACTCGATTTCTGGAGACACAAGTTTGGAAAGAACACTTAACTGCTGTGGTCGTCAACCGATAGTTTTTGAGCGTTGGGTAGATCAGGTGATCTTCCACTGTTGCTTGCAGGTTGCCGCTCTGCTGCACTCCAGATAGACATGAGGAACAAAGTATTGTATTGTGGGCAAGCAGACGTTGAGAAGCTTACCTTTTATATTAAAACTAATTATTTGAAATATCAATTTATGTATCACAGCCTACCTTGTAATTGTTCCTTCAGTCCTCAGCAGTCACAATCCTGAAGTGTGGAAAAAGCTTTAAGGATTAGGCCTACTCCATATTTTATACCCTTACCTGAGAGGTATAAGGTATATGCATACGGATGCAGTTATTAAAAATATTTCCGTCAAAATATTCTTGTGGGACCAATGCATGTGTGCATTGAGATTTATACTGTTATCTCTCCAAACCAGCTAATATAGAAGAAGGTGTGTGGGGAGTGGTGGTGGCAAGGGGAGGGTGATGTGTATAAAGTAGTCAATGGCTTTCTTGTGCATTGATTTTTCATATAGTACTCTTTCACAACATCATCTGTTTTTCCTTTTTAGAGTGTAGTGTTTATGTACATTCATTTCTTGGAACATACAGAACACAAGACCAAAGGTTTTGTAGCAGAGCGCCTTTTATCTTGGATTGATTTCTTGCATCAGCTAATTGAAAGATATATTGACTTCCCTCGTAGAGGTGACTAATAAGAATATGTTCTTGCAGAAAATCTCCTAATGTACTAACAAAATGAGTCATATTTAGTATAGATACTATTAATTTGAAAATATTAGAATTTTATACATATGTAAATGTTAAAATTCTCCTTCCCTCAAGTACGATAATAATCTGTAATTACTTTAATGGCATGAGAGGTTCACAAAAGCTGAATTTAGCACTTAAGCACCTATTCCACTGATGCAACATTTAGCAGCAATCTATACCATGGATGAAACTGGGTGTGTTGTACACACATGCAAAATCACGTAAGATTGAATTCTACAAGTTTTATCGTGGCTGGCCTGAACGTAGATCAGGCTGATCCTTGTGTGTTGCCTCTTACGTTAGGATCCATTTTATCAACACAATTTGTGACAAAAGAAGTTTGTGCTTGCCAGACAGGGGAGACAGGAACTGTAGAGAATTATCTTACTGCAATGTGTGAAACTGCATATATGTGAGGACTCTTGTTTCTTTAGCAGTCTAAGAGCAGATAATCAAAGCTCATATTTGTATATAAATAAAACATTATATTTAAGTAGTGTGATGCTGACCCAATTTTTTGGATGGCTTAGTGGGAAACAGAGGTTAAAATCAGTATGGAAATTGTTGATTCCAGTGAGAAATTCTGAACATCTTGCCTAATCCCAAAATGCCTGTTCTCAAGAAAAAATGAGGGACACTTAAAAGAATGCAGTTTCTGCGCTCCAGAATCATAGCATGCTGACACTCAAAGCATATGAAATGTAGATGCTAGGAGGATTAGCTTGAGAAAAAGCTTTTGAAGCACTCTAAACTACTAATGTAGGCGTACCTTTGGAAATGTAAACACATGGTAGCTGGGAGTAACTGGTGTGACTTCAGAAATAATTTTCCATTGTCTTCTATTGCCTACTGCACCATTTGTGATATCTGCCACAGAGCTCAAATTGGTTCATCCCCTAGGAAGCCAGAACACTGTCAGAATTACAGTCATAGTTCAAAAACCAATAGATAAACTGATGTTTTTCAGAAGTTTACTAGGTTTGCCTCTGCTTAATCATAATTTTTATTCTTATCACACAGGTAAATGCACAAATTTATTCAAAATAAGTTATGTTTTTACTGCGCACCAGGTATTCTATAGAAACTGCCTGTATACCTGCTTTGTTCCTTGAAAATAAAGAGAGCTTGCTTTTTTCTTTGTCAGATTAGCCGTTTCATCTTTACCATACGTAGAATCTTTCATGTGGACAGTTACCACTGAATAACTGGTGTACTACATTTATTGTTTTACCTTTCAGCCTTTTTTATGCATGTACCTGTACACTCAGTATGAGGTGGTTGCATTGCAATTTTGGTTCTTCTGTGGCTGCAGGTTTATTAGGTTCTTCTGATCTGCTTATTTGCCAAGTTTA
>NW_010127089.1:0-14472 GCF_000699245.1 Pterocles gutturalis | reverse complement strand
CCTGCTGGTTTGCTTCTGGATTATTATTTTTTTTTTTTTTTGTACAGGGAAGGGTAGAGGAATTAGGCTGCTGCACACTGCCCCCTTAAACCAAATGAGTCATTTTGTGTAAGTGTAGTTCAGCTGACAAATGTTACTGACAACTTAAGCTCTTTATCTGCAGTGCTTTTTTACCATCTTTCCCTTCTGCTGTCTCTGAGATAATGCAATGTATAGTTGTCTTTAAAATACAAGTCTCTTTCTTTGACTCCTCCAAATTAAATCCTATTAAAATCATAGCTGTATTTTGTATCGAAGCTAAACATTGTAAAAATCACCCATTCATTTCCATTTAAATAAGGGTTTTGAAACCCTGATCCATCTTACAGGGAATATGTAGCATTTCAGGAATCAGCAAGTTCTATTTCATCACAACCCTGCTGGACACCTGACATTAGCCCTTTTTTCAGTTTCTTTGCGTGGGCTGCAGCTGAATGTCAGCAGGGACTCCCTCAGACAGCCAGGCCTTTGCTTCTGTGGTGCATTCAGCAGAATCTATTTCCCAGAAACGCTGCCAAAACATTAACTCTTTGAGAATGGGAGAGAATGATTTCCCATAGTGACCAAATCTATTTTAGCATTTGGCGTACGATCTCTTTTGATCTTAATGTCATTCATCCTCTTACAAATGTTTGAAACGCTTTCATTGTGAAGACCATGAGAGGAATCATCATAATGCAAGTTTGTGATTGTGCATGAGGATTTGCTGGCAAGAAAAGGACGTGTAAATTCTGTTGTTTTCTGGTGCTGTACATTTGAGGGTAGACCTTACTGAATTGTCATTCTGACCTAAAGTATATTGTCATTATTGTATTGTTTCTTTCCAGAGTAGTAGCATTGTAGTCATGATGATCTAAACACAAAAGTAAGGCCGTGTTTGTAGGTACTACAAGTACATCTATTTCTGACCTGCAAGGGCTTTTGTAGCTGAAAGCTTGTCTCTTTTTCCCTACTTTAAAAACAGTTGTCTGAATAAGAGCTTAGCTGTAATCTGGCATCTTCAGGAACCTAGTTTTTGGTCAATTAACACATTACATCTGTCTTTTTTTTTTTTTTCTTTATGCCTGGGTTGGATCCTGAAAAATACAGAAAAATACAGAAATATGTGACGTGTTTTAAAAAATGCAAACCTGTCCTTTGTCTTTCCAAGCACTTACTGTTTTCTACATGAAGAACAGCTTGATCACTGACCTTACTTCCAGAAAACTGCTACTTACATGTGCATCATAAAGCTGTCATTCAGTACAGGGTGTACTGGCATTATGGGTTAACAGTCAAAGTAGTGAGGAAATTCTCAGTAGCTAAGTTTGTCAATAATATTTTATAGGAAACTTTTATTGAATCTACTGATTTCAGCAAAACGTTTTTTGAGAAAACATTTTGTCCCTCTGGACTGGAATTTCTGATTAAAAATTAGAGAAGAGTCCGATGAAATCAACCCCTGAGCAGGAAATAGACTTGGTCAAGGATGCTTACTGGGTGAAGCTAAGGGGCCTCTTAGTTAATTCAGACAAAGACCTTGAGCCAATATTCATATTCCCTTTGGGGCACTGAGATGTGAGACATGTATGTTTAAACTCCTAAGTCAGTCATTATTCAGATATTTATACAAAGCAGAATCTCTCTCAGTCCCTTCTGTAAAAATACCTTGTTAGAGATGCCCCCATGAACAGCTTCTTGTCTACTGACTAGAGCCTCATTTGGGATGTATGAAGATGATGAGTAAGAGCTGGAACCTTTATCTCCCAGGCTGAAGCTCTTCTAACACACCACTATGTTTTCTAGCAGGACCTCTCTTTTTCTCCCTGTCCTTTCCATCACCCCATATTCTCTTGCTTATGAATATGAGTTTTCAGAGTTTTCTCACTGTAAGAGGAGAATTTTTTTTTAAGTAATTGAGTTTTGAAGAATATAGCAATGCTTCCCACCTCGTTGTGACACTGATGTGACACAGTGTCGTATAATTGCATGTTATGTTTTCCCTTTTTTTTGTAGGTTCTTCTTGTCCTTTTTCCTGATTCTTGACAGACATCTCTTGAATGGACTGATTTTTTCTTGGTATTCCAAAAATTAAAGTAGTTCCCCTGGTTAAACTACTTAGAATTTAAATCCAGGAGATTAAGGAGAATTTAACTACAGAAGCGTTCAGTGCCTAGATGCTTCACTTCTGTTGCAGAACCCACAGTTCTAATATAGGCATTTAGGCTTCTTGAATAAAGTATGGGATGAATTAATTGTATTATTATTGTATTAATTGTACCACCATCTAATTATGGTGGTACAAAGACAGTATCTGCAGTGTGCATAGTCTAAACCAGGCAACCAAAACCAAATGGACAAATGCATGTTGGAATCTTGAACACCGTAGCTTGGTAGGTTAAACTCTGTCTTGCAAAGATGAGTGTGGAAATCCTTTCTTTAAAAAAGCATGTCGCAATTGAATTATTTCTTTCAAAAAAAAAAAATCATGCTAGTAGCAATGGCTGCCACCTTTCGATCTAAAAATGTAGGGTTAGAATACAGGTCTTGGCTGTAGAGTATCAACTAAATTACTTTTTCTGTCTGAGTGTGTCAAAACGCATATTGCCCACTTCCTTTGGAATGGTAAGATGATAAACACTTAAGGTAATTGAAAGTATTGCTTCTCAGGTCTTTCTGTTCTTATGTGTTCTACCACATTAGAATAGTTGTGCTCCCTTTAGTATTTTCTGTCAGGCCTGCTGAATCTTTAATAATTTCATGCAAAATGGAAAAGCTTCAAAAGGAAGAGATGAAAAGAGCTGCCTGCAGCAAGGTTCCCGAACTCACCAGTATAGCAATAGGTATGTTGCATTATCCTGAGATTGCAACAGCAGGACTGCTCTGTGAACCAAATATAAGGAACTTCTATATCATTGGCTGTAGTCGTACCGTAGGTTGGAGACTCATCTAGCCCATCTACCAAGGTGTGGGAAATGTGAATTTGAATCCTGTTAGGTGGAGGTGAAGCTTGAATCATGTTCTGCTACTTACAGGTGTAAATTTTGTGCTGCTGGATAAAAGGCAAACTCTGTCCCTGCGTAAAGCCCAGTTAGCAAATTCCAAGTTGCCCCATGGAACTCGTACAGGCAGAGGAACATCTGGTGAGAGGTTATGTTTGCACCTTGCCCTTTTAGGATTTACATTTGAGGTGGACCTGAAGGGGCTTAGCTTTATCAAGAGAAAAGCACATTAGGCGTAACCAGAAAGAGACTTAGTAGAAAACTGTGCTCACAAAAATATCCTTGTGATTTATAGGTGTAGTTATAATTTGTGGTGAGGTTTAAAGACCAATTTTCATTACTTGGAAAAACAGGAGATACTTAAGGTCTGAAATAAGAGCAATAAGCTTCAAGCAAAGTACAGGTTCAACATAATTGCTTTGACTGTAATTAGGTTACCTTTATTAAACTCTTTAAGAAAAACATGGTTGGTACTTATTCAGTAGACTATGATGTAACCAAGCTCAGTGATATTGAAAGTATTTTTACTTGGTTTTTTTTTTATAGATAAGACAATCTCAACAGTATTTTTCAAGTTTGACTGAGGTCTCTAGTCAGGTCCTAGAAATAGGATTAAGCATCAGTGACTAGTATCACATGAACTTGGTATATATTTTGCCTTTCTGGGATAGTCACTGATTTACAAGTGAAGTCTAAGAAATTAATGAGAAGCTAGTAAGACTGCTTGCCCCTTCAGAGGGAAAAGGATGTTTTCTTTGAAAGTATGGAAAGATGAGCTATGTTAACTGAAAAAGTAGTTTATTTATGAAGCCAACTAATAAAGGGTATTGTTCCATTATTCTGAAAATCATAAAATTATTTTGGTAAGCAGAGAAAAGAACCCATTTTGCATACATCTTGCATATTGGAAAGGAGTGGGTGTCAAAAACATAGAATTTTTTTATGGCGTATTTTCCAGTTACCTTGCACATAATTAAGTTTGTTCTCAGCTGGGTGGTTCAGGAAACAGTGATAGTAATTCATAAGCTCAGTGCTAACCCTTTGTCTCGCACCACCTCTTAATTTTTCCTGGGAAACCGAATTCAAGGCAGTTGCTGACCATTTGTGTCTGGCATTGCAAACTCTCTTGTCCTTACTTAACAAACTGATGGATACCAATAAATACTGTTTGTCACTGGTATTAAATTTTATTTCACATCATGTTTCTGAATCACATAATAGATTTTGATTCTTTGACCCAAAAGTTGCGTGGAGGCTTTTCCAGCTTTTGGGGGGATAATTTCTGTGGCTCTGAGACAGTTTTTGCCTACGTAACCTGAAATGAGATTTCACAGCAGATCAATTTATAAAAATGCAGGAGTTTGATTGTGGTGATTTAGTCCATTGATGTTTATAAATAACCCAAGTTTGATTCTGAGACAACACTGAGCAGAGGAAGTAATTTCATTTAATAGATGATGTGGTTGTTCAGAAGAAGCTCTTTTCTCGCCTGGGAGAAAGGAAATGCTGAAGTGGCGGTATGTGGAGAGGCAGGTGGAAGCATGTGGGAATTTGTTTGTTAGCTGGAGGAACAACACGCAGCTGGGCTGCGGATAAGTAGGGTTTCTCAAGTACAAATGGAATTAACTCGTATGGGATTGTAAAGTTATATCTAGTGAGGTTATTGTTTAAGTTTGATGATGTTTAAGGATATTCTCTCACTACTGCTCTTTGGTGTTGTATAGGTACAGGTAAGACAAACCTTTTCATGACTGCAGTGGGTTTTCCCTTACAGCTTAGTCAACATACATTAATTGAACAGATGCAGCAGTTTTGATTGCCTACCTGCACGCTGGGATGGTTGTGGTAGTGCCTTATTTTTAAGGCTTGGAGGTTGTCTGACATTCTCGCTTTGACTGTAGTTTGGAGAAATGACAATAAATGAAAATAGAAATCTTTAATTAAAATTAAAAAAAAAATCTAAAAACATTGATTCCCTTGAGATATTTTTCTTCTCTTATGCTGCTGAATGCTGAGTATCTGCAATTTATATAAGCACAGTGTACCTTTTAGAACAGAGTAATTAATTATCCCCTCACCTAGTTTTAGATTAACAGAATTAGTAACTGCCGAGTATTGTGTTGTTAACATAGAAGAAAAGACAATTACAGCATCTTAAATAAATCATGAAGCTACACAGTTAAGCTGATTTCATTTAATACTGATATCATAAAGGATGGTTTCATTTTCATTCCCACCAGCTCCTTGATTACACATTCCCACCCCTCCTTTGCACTAGGATCAGCATGGATGTAGTTACACCATCAACTGGATCAGAGATCTGACTGGAAAGACTTTTTTTTTGGTTTTGGTGGGACTGAGCTATATTTTGTCTATTGTCTTTTCATAGAATCACAGGATGGTTGAGGTTGGAAGAGACCTCTGAAGGTCAGCTGGTCCAGCCCCCCTGATCAAGCAGGGCCACCTAGAACCAGTTGCTGAGGACTATTTCCAGACAGCTTTTGAATATCTCCAAGGAATTTTACATAAGAACTGTGATAAATGTATTCTTGAAGTCATACTTAAACACAAACCTTTTTACATCTCCTCATTTCACAAATATTTGAGTGAAATGAAGTACTAGGATTTCTGGCAAACATCTTAATTTGGCACTATTTTTACAATATAGACCTTAACAGTGTGTCTCCTGCGTCAAGCTTGGTAATAGTTTGTAACTCTTATTAACTAACTAGTACTTCAGTCCTAGTGAATATTGGAAGTAGCTGTATTGCAGACACTGATTTTTGTAATATGAAGGTAGACCCCAGGGATCAGTCCATCTGATTTGTTCACATTCAGACTAAATTGTAATCATGTCTGCCACTCTTAAGGGAGCAGAGATATGTCACTCAGTGCATATCTGATCCCTGGTAATCAGATCTTTGTCCGGTGTGTTAGTACTTCTCTGTTATTGTCTCAATACTTCTGTCTTGCGGAGAAGAAAATAAATGTTTATCTAAAAAATGAAGTGAGGACTTTTTTTCTAAGCAAACAGTGCTTCTCCTATATTATCCCACTGTATTAACTCACTGTATTTGCAGTCATTGAGACAGAATTTATTGACTTGCACAACCACAAATCACTGCTGATCATTTGATTGACTTCACATTCCTCTTTGTAAGGTGTTAATTTCTGTTCTGTACTAAAATCCTCATGCATAAAACTGTATGATGTGACCCTTCTTCCCAGTCAGCAAACATGCATTTTTCTGTAGTTATAGTTCTTCCTGACATGCTGAAGTTTCTCTGTAAGCCAACTGGGAAATCTGTGATCTGTGCTACATGTAGTGTTCGTACTGAAGACCTTGTGAGCCTTCATGGCTGATAACATTTTATTAGGTGGTGTGGAAATTCTAATAGCCACATGTCAATATAGTAATTCTAGTTCAGAACTTCTTATGCAGAATTCTTCTATAGGGTAGGCAAACGTGTAAAAAATAATATTTTAAGCTCTCAGCTTACTGACAAATGCCTACTGACATTTTCCCATTTGAAATAGTGACTCACTCAAGCTGGTGGAAGTGGGAGAGTCACCTGAGTAAGAGGTTTCTAGTGTTAAGTGACCACTACTAGGCACTACTAGCCAGTTCCACCTCAATTCTGCTTTCAAAAAACAATGTTGGTCTGTTGGTGTTGTTGTTTCCTCTTGGTTGGTAGTTCAGGAGGAATGACGTGGCACATGACTGTTCTCTCTGTTTCTCCAGTGGAGGGAATCCTCTGATTTTATTTATTTGTTCTTTTAGCATATGCAGATGACTATCCAGGCTCTCCAAGATGAACTTCGGATCCAGCGGGACCTGAACCAGCTATTCCAGCAGGACAGCAGCACTAGAACCAGTGAGCCCTTTGTGGCAGAGCTGACAGAGGAAAACTTCCAACGGCTTCATGCAGAGCATGAACGCCAGGCCAAGGAACTCTTCCTGCTACGTAAAACCTTAGAAGAGATGGAACTGCGTATTGAGACACAGAAACAGACCTTAAATGCACGTGATGAGTCCATCAAAAAGCTGCTGGAGATGCTGCAGAGTAAAGGTCTGTCAGCAAAAGCTACTGAGGAAGATCATGAGCGAACAAGACGGTTGGCTGAGGCAGAGATGCATGTGCACCACTTGGAAAGCCTCCTCGAACAAAAGGAGAAAGAAAACAACATGCTGAGAGAGGTAAGTGACCACGCTCTGGGTTCATCTCCAAACTTAAGCTCTTCCCTGTCTCCTCTCCGTTTCACAGCTGCAAGGAAAGAATCTTCTATCCTCTCTATAAGCTGTGTTTTACATTGCAGACTTGACAGAATTTGCCCCTGTTTTAAAACTCCTTTATGGCTTCCTTGCATGTGCTTTCTGGGGTTTTGTGCTTTAGGCCCCACTTTGCCCATAGTCCCCATATGAAGCTCTGGAAGTGAATTGGCACACAGACTGTAAAATTAATTCTTCCGTTCTGTTTAGTTTGAGAGAAAGTAGCTACCTGTATTTAGGAGAGAGCTGAGAGAAATCTTTGCAGGAGTAATGGATGATTGCTCTATGGTTTCCATAGAAACCGTCCTCTTGCTGTGAAGGGTATTTGATAAAACTATTAGCTGCCCTAGATGCACAGCCAAAAAAAAGATTACTTAAAGGGACACTGCTGCACAAATAGTAACCCCTTCTACCTATCCCTATGAAAACAGAAGAGAAATACTATTGTTATATCTATATTGCACCTTAGAAGAATACAGTGACAGGCATTCTTCACTATTAATCATCGTAAACTAATTATAATAAAATATAGGCTACTTATAAGTATCTCAAAAAATACAGGAAAATAAATTAGTTGTTATGTAGCCAGTGTCGTTAAATTTCTTGATATTGTTAAATGCGTTTTCCTCTTGTTAACCAGCCTCCTAAAGCGTTCTAGTATTAACTTCTAAAAGGCTTGTAATTCAGCATGTGTTGTGTACATACATAGTTATGTATGTATATGCGTGTATTCACTAATGGTAAGATTTTCTGTAAAGATTATTTTACATTCATCTGTAGACTGAATGCATGAATTGATAGGTATGTGTAATATGTGTGTGGGAATCTAATGGCCTGCTTTGGGCATTGTATGTCAACTTTGTGGTTCAGCATTTTTTTCGAAGCCTGACGCATACACAAGATTTAAGCCCCTTCTCTAAGAAGCCAAGGAAGCAAGGTCTGGCACAGAGTTTTTTGAGATGAGTGTTTGCAGCAAATAAATACTTCTTAATACCTCTTATTCATAGTTTTCCGTGGCCTGACACATTGTACTTGTGCTCTTGCAAGCATTTACATAAGAAAGCTAGAGCCCATTGCATTTCTGAGACAGATTTAGGCCAGATTTATTTTTTTAGAGCAGTAATCTCTTGAGTGTCTGGAGTGAAGATAATATGATTCCTGAGTTTCTACACTACAGTTTTTCCTTTATTTAGCAACCAGTGATAATTCTGTTCCAATTCTTGTGTCTATTTCAGGAAGAGCCCCAAATGGCTTCCATTTGTTTCTGCTTTAAGTCCAGCAACATAAATGAAAAGCTGGCAAGAGCTGTGTAATTTTTTAGGAATGTGGTTACTTTTGGTTTTGCTACTGATGAGTAGATGTTGAGAGATAAGAATTATTATTTCATTCACACCTATCTGGAAATCATCAATCATTTAAATCATAAACCTTTAAGGTAAAAGATATCCTGTTGAAGGTAGACTTATGAAAGTGCAAATACTGTTTATCTAACATTTTAAAATTTATTACTCCTTGCTGCTCACCCACCTTTAGTGCATTGAGAAGGGTAAGCTGGGTATATTGTAATTTGTGTCTCAAGCCGTTGATATGGTATGGGATCCAGCCTTGAAGCTGAGCACCCTAGTAGCCTTGGAAACATGGTGCTACGTGCAGAGATGCCAAATTACCTCCTTATGGAACTGGATCACATCAGGAAGGGTTTTCTTACTACCCATGTGTTGTCCTTGAGCTCTGATCTAGACTGAGCTAACTGAACTCAGGCTTGTCAGCATGAAACTCAGGTCTCACGCTTGGGGCTCCAGGAGGCTGGAGAAAATCAGGGGATGTTACTGAACTGTAGCTGACTGCATCTGACTTCTGAGTACCAAGTTGCTCTGCTCTGCAGGATCTGGTTCAGAGTTGCTGTCACTGTGCCACACTTGGAAGTTTTCTCTGTGCAGAATCTCCTTGGTGTGTCTGCATCACTCTCCTCAGCTAGTCTTCTATTATGTGTTTGTCTGTATTTCCATAGTTCTAGGTTATTTTAGCCCTTTGCTGCCCCAGAGACTATGGAATTTTTGGGCATCCTTGAAGCAATCAATCTACTTTCTTGATGGTTCTGTATCTAGCATTCCCAGAGTTTGGAAAGGCATGCTAAACTCTTCTTTAAATACTGCTATTAAAGGAAGCATTAGTATCTCAAAGGGATTCGCATGTGCCTGGGAGGTCAGCATTTATACTTCATGTTCTAACACATTAAAAAAGCTGAGAAGAACTTTTAATAGCAGTTTTGACAATTGTAGCTAAAGCAAGTTCTGAGATGTCAGAATCCACTAGTGTGGTTTCTGGCTTTACAAGTGTGGTAGACTTCTGGTAAAAATTTTTTACTTGGAATAGTAAGATCTGTATCTTCAATCAAAAAGGTATCCCCCCATTTTTCAGCTTTGAAGCCTACATGTAATTCAGAGTGTGATGTTGAGACTCAAGGTAATCAGATGGTTTCTCAGATGACAGTGCAGGTGCAGCGACCGGCAGTCTAACATTGAAAATTAAATATGAATTCATTGATTTCTTCAGCTATTGCTATTACTGTGATTATACTAAAGATTGCACCAGTTTCCTAAGGAAAGGAGAGCTCAGCCTTTGTGGTTCTGATAAGATCAGAAACAAGAAATACCTGTACTGGTTCAGGCTAACGATCCCTTTAGTCCAGCATTCTGTTTCACATAATGGCCATATGCAGACACCCAGGAAAGGGTAAGAATAAGGCAGACATGATACTTCTTTGTAGTGCTGTCCCATTTTTCCAATTATTTACAGATGAGGGTTTTCTTGAACTTTTTGTGACTTGTCAGTTTAATATCCTCCATGGATCTGCCATCTGAATACATTGCCAGTGTCGTCTTGAGCCCATGTAGACTTTTGCAGCTGTAGCATCATTTGTTAAGTGGTTCTTCAGGCCTGTCCTCTGTTGCAGGAAGAACCTGCCTCATTTCTTTTGAGTTTGAACCTGTCTTCAGGTTCAGGTTCACTGGCAGACTCTTGCTATTAGAAGACACAGTGAACAAGTGATCACTATTGAGACTCTGTGTCACTCACAATTTTAGATTTGTCATATCCCTTCCAAGTTCTCTCTTTTTCCAGGATGAAGAGTCCAATGCTACTTAACTGTTCCTCATATAGAAGATATTGCATATCTTTGATCATCTCCCAGAGCACTGTCTCAGTCTCCCATATCAAGGTTATGAAATGGATTCTCTTGCAGATAGTGAGAGGTATTTCCATATGCAATTTGACTTCCTTGGGCTTTTTTCAAATGTCTTGAATTCTGAGGAACTCAATCAATCATTCCATACCAGTCCATAGGAAAGATCCTGTATCCAACGTAGGATGTGTCCACTAATACAGAGGACAGTCTCTCATGAACACAAAATAATGAAAAATTAAATGTCTTATTGAGCATCTGAACAGAGATATGGATCTGGATGCCCTAACTTCAGCAGATGACAGTGTGGCTGCATCACAGTCTTCCATCATAGAAAACAAGCTTAAACTTCATATCGTATAAAAAGATGGTTGCTATTTTGAATACCCCTTCTTAAGTCTTAGTGAAAATTATTCATATTATTGTTGGTATTCTAGACTTAACTTTCAGAAACAAGATTATTATCATACCAGCAAGAAATACTTGATGAAGTCTAGCAGCTGGACTACAGTTTCCAGAATAGCTCCCAAGTTACATGTACTGCCACCTCATTGTTCCAGACTCACCTGTTGCAAAATTATCAGTGATGGCAGTGACAGCACATAGCTCTAAAGATAACGAAGCCTTTTGTGCTTTCTGACAACATCCCTGTTCCCTGCCCCAAAGTGCTAGGTGCACTGTGTAGAAATGTTTTTCTCAGCTATACGGAGTAACAGGTGCACCAAGTATCAGTGCAGCTTACGGCAGTATATGATGTGATTTTGTCCATACCTGGTGTTCTAGACACTTGGAATACTTTTGGCAAACTATGATTTGTAAGGACAGTCCAACATCATTACACCAATTTGGTTAAACCTTTCTCTTTTGAATTGTTCATTACTATCAGTCTTTAGGAATATATATCTGAAGAAAGAACTGAAATCTTACACTTCTAGTGTCGCAGTCAATAAAGAGGTAACTTCTTAAGAGTTCTTGGAGAAAAAAGTTTAGGCCAAGTTTTTCATCTGCCTACAAGAAAGAAAAAAACCAAAACTATCTGTATTGGTTCTGTCCAGAGGGAATGAAAAGAAGCTATTCATTGTGTATTGTTGTCAGATATATGCCAAACAATTTGGCAGTGTTGTCTCATTTTCTTACACCTTCAGAAGGGATTTCTCTACAACAGTGTTAATCTGATGTCGTGTTTGTCTCTGGGTTCCTACTGGACATACACACTCTGCAAGCAAAATACATCCTTGTTCACAGCAGGGCTGTGGCGTATACTAAATGGAGTCTCCAAGACATACTGACATATCACTGAATTTCTTCTGCTTGGGTAGGGATATCATTTGATGTCTTAAATCATAAGAACTAAGGAGGATGTATGAAGGGAAGTTCACAAATATATTCTCTTCTTTTCATTGGCTAGTGGGCTTATTGGTATCTACCCGATACACCTATGAAGCCGTCAATCCCATCATGCCTTTTGTAACATATATTCAGATTCCTGATAATATACATGGCCCTAACCATTGGCTTTTCCTGAAAAGATGCAGAGGAAGTTGTGCATAGTGCTAGTTCTTCTCCTTTCATAGCAGTTTAATCACATATGTACAATGAAGGATGTGCAAATCCTCCAAGTGACTTGTTACGGGCTGTGTGTGGCTATTGTCAATACCTTCAGCAAGAGGTCTGAAACAAGTCTTCTGTTAAGTTAAACTGTGATCTTGTTGTCAATACCTTCAGCAAGAGGTCTGAAAAAGTTTTCTGTTAAGTTAAACTGTGATCTTTTAGCTATAGCATTCTCATGGGAAAAGGGAGTGGTTGGCTTGAACTTTGAGGCCAAGCAGGTATTGAAGGTGGGGTGAGGTGTTCAGTGTAATAGAATGGCAACATAGTTCATCATGAAGAATGAAACAGCCATTTGATTTGATAGACAAAAATTAGACGGTTATTCCCTGAACTGTGAATCCAGGTCTGGGACAGATGGCTGATTACAGTCTTTTATTCTGAAACAGAAAGAAGGCTCTTTGTCTAGAAGGTTTCCTCAGAATACAGTTCTAGGTTCAAGGTTTGCAGATTACAGTGGTATGGAAGGAAAGAACCAAGAACAAGATAAAAACCAACAGTAGGTTTGCACTTTGTGTCACAAAAACTGTGTTTGGTTTACAGTTTTGATTTTTTTTTTTAAATACTTGGGCCCATTCAAACAAAATTCATTTTTAATACAACTGAGTACAAAACTGAATTAAGGAGCTAGGGATGTAGTGCTTAACAAATAAAGGGTGGTTTTGTATGTAAAGCAGTCACTGAAATGGGTCATTCATAGGGGCACTCATTTACAATAAACTGAAGCAAAGAGGCTATGGCAGAGAAAGCTAGTATTTCTTTTCATCTTCAGTGTTTGTTGAAATGGCAACCACACAAAGTCCTGTTTGTGAACTGTATTACAGTTGTCTAGTATGACCTTATTGGAAGAACTGATCCCTATTTTGAATCGAACAGTGCTCGCTTTATTCTAGGAAGTAACACTAAATTTGTGTGAGCACTCTTTATTATGTCTCCACTTAGGGTAGATGTCTGTCAGAAGAGCGAGCGGGCGCACTAGGCTATAGCATACATACACTTGACTTATCTTTAGATTGTCAGATTTGATACTGTGATGGCCAAAGAGAAGCACCAAGGCGCTTAGTGAGAAAGGATGGATGTGCCATGTACGTGTACCATCAGAGCACTGCTGAACAGTGCCCAATGACGAGAAAGGTTGTTTGCCTTCTCTGACCAGATTTTAATTAACTGTGACAAGTTTTGCAAAGAAGTTCTTTTTCCATGCATGTGTTAAAATTCTTACCCTTTTCTGCTCCAGGCTCAGAGATTTAGAAATTTTAATTGGAGCAATTAGAGTTATCTCAAAGAAAGCTTTTGTCCTGTTCCAAGATTTTGCAATGTAAATAAGACATACTTTTAGAGAGGATTTTTGGTTTGCTGGAGTAGATAGAATGAGTAACTGTAACTCTTACTACCATAATACTAGGGGACATCTTTCTGATGAGTTAAAAAAATTAAGTTTCTGCTTTTTCTGTTGCTGCTTCATTCTTTTGACCTTTTAGAAGAGGATAGAAGGGAGAAGTGATTTAAATCAAAATCATTTTAATTCTGATGTCTTTATTAGGATCACTTGATTGGTCTAGAAGTGGTTTTAAAACATATAGAGCTTGTAGATCAAAATTTGAGAAAATGGGCTATTGCAACTTGAGAGCATGCATAATTTATTCTTTATACATTTAGGTTTTTTTTTTAAATACCATTGTAGTTTGGAATGTCTTATGTATCACTTTAGAAACAGTCAAAAATATTCAAACACACATAAAATTATTTTCATCTTTCCTTGGTTCAGAGGTTGATAGCTTGATAGTTCTTAGAAAGTTGAAAAATTAGGGTGAAAAGTAACATATTTGTTTCATGTCTTTCCAGACTACAAAGGAATCATAAACACTTTCTGATTATTGTATAGGAAATTTCTGACTTTTATATAATAATTTAATAATGTGTAGGAGTTAAGTGAATGGAAAAAAGCAGAACTGCAGTCATCTGTCATGGTATTTTGTCTGTATTATGGTTATGATCTCATGATTCTGCTTTTGTTTCTTGCTGATTGGAATACTGAGATGAACTGGAAGCTGTGTTTTAATTTTCAGTTTAGGTGATGCCTTTGTTTACAAACTTAACTGTCCTAATATCTCAGGTTTTGGTCAGATTTAGAAATCACTATCTGTATGTATTCATAAAATTGTAAAACAGAAAGATTAATTTCTTTAGTCAGGGGTAACTGAGCTTCAAAGCAGCTGGCAATCTCCATTATTGATGTGTGTGCAAATTTCAACACATCTTTCAAAGTTAGGCTTTTTATAAATATGATCAGTTTATTTTTCAGGGAATTATGTTGATTCTGTTCACAAATGCAGGAAATTACAAATGGAAAAACAGAGAAATTATTTCTGAAGGAACTGCCATGATTA
>NW_010127088.1:16616-18136 GCF_000699245.1 Pterocles gutturalis | reverse complement strand
TCCATCTGCAACACGGTGGGCAAAAATTAAAGATATCCAATGACTATCGCAGGATTTTAGAGAAAAAAAAAAAAAGCAGACGACCTGCAGCTCTATGCAATTTTTTTTTCCTCCTTTTATTTGAGGAGACTTTTTTTCTTCCTTTGAGCTTGTTTCTTCCACCCTTTTGTAAGCACCGATATGAAGGCAACTGGTTGTGGCTATTTGTGCATCTGTTTGCTTCTTCCTTGCTTTAAATATTGGTGGGTTTACTTTCTGTAATTTCTTAGATACATGTTACTAATTAGCAAATGTGGAGCATATAAATAGCTACCAGATTTATCTTTAAAACTTTATATAACTTTATTTCTTCTTCCCATTTTCAAATACAGAGAAAAGTGACTGAGGACGGCTATTTGCAGGGCTCCGTTCTGTTGTACCTGATGTTAACGCAGCTCATCTGGTTGCAAACTCTCCCTTTGGCATCTAACATACACAGAGGAATGCTTTCAGTCAGAGTAGATTTGGGGTTTTGCATGCAATGTGTACAGCAGTATTTTTTGATGATGAGGCTGCCAATACTAATGAGAGGTTAAAAGTTTGTCTTGGGTTCAGGATGCTCCAAAATAATATTGTATGTGTATGACTATCACATGTTCAGACTGCACATTCGTATTGCAGAGAGGCATTATATTTATACTTATGCTACGGAAAATCTTTTATAGCAGCTCTCTTGATTGTTCTCATTTCCTTGCCTCTTTCTGCCTGCTCTCAATATTTTTCAACATAAATAGCCGTTACAGCTCCTACAACCATTGAGAAAGAAGCTTTTTGCAGCAGTACCATTGGATTTGCCTTTAATTGTTGGGTGTGTTGTTAACATTCATTAAAGTGTTGTTCATTAAAATAGTTTCTAGGCTTCTCAAAATTGCCCTTCTACTTCTTCAGTAAGTCCTGTGAATGCGTAGGACTACAGAGCATCGTGAAGTATGTCAAAGGAACTCCACATATCACTAGTAAAAATCAGGAGCTGGCCTGGCAAGAGATGCAAATGACCTCGAGGGTCCTCCTGGTGCTGGGGGACGAGGTGGTGAGAGGAGGGGGCTGGCAGGACAAGACATGTGACTGGCTTTGCCCACAGCAGGCCAGCACCTGCATGCAGCATCCATCTCCCTCTTCAAACCAGCAGAAAGACCTGCTGGGGTCTCCAGCCTGACCCCAGCTCCCCAGCCCCAAGCTGGGATGGCTTCACAACTAAGTGGGGAACCCAGGGCGTGTCCAGGTGAAATGTGAACTACCTAGGGGTGGAGAGCCCACAGGCTCCCAAGGTGGGACCATACCCATTGCAAAAGTTTTTTTCCCCACATGTTCTGCGCTGCAACCCGCAACATCTGGACTCACTGGTCTGCCAGCGTTTTGTGCCAGCATCCCCAGGCTGGACACTCTGTCTTCCTTCTTCCTTTTCCTCTTCCTGCCTTTCAAACCTGCCTGGGACTTGAGGTGAGGCTGGAGAAGGGCTCTGCCAGCAGCAGCGATGGTCA
>NW_010127088.1:0-16524 GCF_000699245.1 Pterocles gutturalis | reverse complement strand
TCCGGGAGCATCCTCTAGAAGCATTGAGCCCTTTGTGAGGTGCATGGCCACCCCTGCCCTGTCTGAAGTGCTTCTTCTGGGTGCAACAGTGGGTGGCAAAACCAATTCGACAAGGCTCTTGGGCAGGCTGGCAAGCCTCCCTGGAGCAGGAGCGTGGCAAGCAGCTGGTGAGAAGGAGATGGTCAAGTAGGAGCTTGTCCAGTTTCCAGAGCTGCCTCCAGCGAAAAGAAGGTCCACAGATGCAGGGTGAGTCAGTGTGCTAGCAACTTGGGAGAGCTGCAGTTGATGGGATGATCCATGATCCTCTGGGCCTTCAACTCCAAAGAGCCCCAAAGGAAAAAAAAGAAGTATGCAAGACAAAACCAAATAAATTAAGAAAGAAAAACCCTATTGAGCATGTGCTCAGCAGCAGCAAGTAAGATGCCAAAACAGCTCCCTGAAGTAGGTCCCCCCCCCTCAGAATCCAATGGAGCCCCAAGCCAGCCTGGAAACTCACCTAGAACCACAGACTGATCTAGAACTTTCAAGGAAGCTAGAACATGATCTAGAACTTGATCTAGAACTTTCAAGTGAGCTAGACTGTGATCTAGAACCACCTCCCTGCGAAAAACTCTTCTAAGAATATTTAAAGAAGAGAGCACATTCTTCACGAAAAAGATCACCAAACAAGATTAATGTTTAAGTACAGGCTCTAAAGTCATATCAGGATCAGCTCCCTACTGATTCATCATCTTTTTCCCAAAAAGTCATTTACCTACTCAGTATAAAACAGCAGTGGACCGAATGCAATGCAAACACTGATTTTGCATTGTACTGAGTTCCAGTTCTTTCCTGAAAAGGGCGTAATTCAAGAGAAGTTTCTCACATGTGCTAATCCTAGGTCCTGTGCCCCAAGAGTCCAGCACAGGCTCACCTATCTCATTTCCTTCATGACAGGCTGTTAAATGTTAAATTAGGATGTTAAAAAAAGACAACAGCAATTTTACTCATTTGAATTAACACTGCTTAAAATTGTAAACAAGGCAGGTATTAGAAAACAAACAAGCACACACTTTGAAGAGAAAAGCAGCGGGGCTTTGTAGTTAATGCCAGCATCAAAAATGGACGGTCGTACTAGAAGAGAAGTATTCTACTCAAAAGAAATTGATGGCTTAGAAATATGACCTCAAGGAAGGCTAAATGACAATTTAAGGAAAGAAGCTTGCCAGGCTTAAGATACTGTAAATATTCATTGGTACCATGAAATTGTTAATAACAAAGCTAACGCATCTGTTCTGTCTTTGTGCAGTTACCTAGACTACATTTCTTGACACCACTGTTCTGTAATAACCTCAATCTGCTCTGCTGTGTCTGTCATTTCTTTTGCTGTAACATATTGTGACAGAGGCTTCATTTACCTGAACTTATCTTGGCAACTTGTACTTCATTAAAGAGAATCCTGCAAGCATCAGTTAAAGCTTTCTTATATGGCCATGCATAGCTAAGCTTCATAAATCATTCTTTCACTTTCCATTTTGCAGCTTCTGGAAAGGTAACATTATTGAATTCAGATCACTGGAAGAGAGCAGTACTAAAATGTTTATTGACCGGCTTTTAGGCACTGAGCTCTGCTTTGAATGCAGACAGTAATATTAGCTAAAGCTTTTGAATTTAAAAGGGATGTCACTAATATGTTTTATACATTGCTATAAATACTGCTTGATGGCAGGCCACTTTAGCAAGCTGCTACTAATCTAGCAGAAAGAAAATATTGCATATATTCCCTCCTTCGTGGTCCTTTTTTATAATCATAGCATCTGCAAATAAAATATTATATATTCATAGATCTAAGACCTCAATCACAGCTCCATAGTACAGACTGTACCTGACAAAGGAGAAGGGAATGTGCAAAGGGACCTTAAACCAACCTGCATGTTTCCATCAGATCAGTCTGGCACTGCACCAGGACAGCACTTGATGCAAGTCACAGCAGCTGTGCAAGGGCCAGTCAATAGTAGAGGGGCTTCTGCCTCTGCCCAGGTTCCTACGTAGGAATCATATGACAACTAGCAATATTTATACTGCAGACATTATTACCTCATGATAAGAATAATTATTAGAATGAAAATAACAATGAGCCCATTTACTGATGGACAGAGCTATTCTCTTTTGCATCAGACCCAGAAGACACCTGTGCTGTGCTGGCTGATCAGTCAAATCACAAGTGCTGAGCTATAATAGGGGAGGAGGAAAGGAAGAGGGAACACTGTTTGGCAGACAAACAAAACTTAATCAACACAGAATGACAAATTCAGATCAAATTCAGCCAATAGTTTTGAACGGATATTTCCTATAAAAAAACCAATATCTAAACCATCCATTCTGGCAATATCAAAATACAGGGGTTTAACATTTAACAGTTGTAATAATTGATAATAGTCAGGGAACCTCAGAGAGGAGTAGGATGCTGGTGGCCTGGATTCAGAACTCTCCTCTGATCTGCAGCAACTATTTGAACTGACATGCCACACCTTCTGTGCATGCACCACCGGGCTCCAGGAAATTTGGGGACGGGACTCTCCCATTTAGCACCGTCTGGTTATCTAAACTAAACATTTTGTAGTCCAAAGCGACAAGAAAGGACATGAAGGTCATGAAAAGACACCCACCTAATCAGTGAGCAACCTAGATTTCATCGTTTATAAAAATGCAGCGGTTTAAACTGGACGTATTATCAGTTCCTTGGAAATTAGACAACCTCCAACAACAAGGAAAGGGGTCCACATGGCCAATGAATTGCACTTCAGTGCAACGGGGTAAATGTCCTAAGCCTTGAGCTATCCAAAGACAGCACTGAGAAGCCCCCCTGAAGTAAACTGCCTTTTGCCCGTAAAATGCACCAAAAATTAAACTAACTTTTGAATGCATGAAGTCTGAAATAAATAGTTTCAGTTCACCAAATGTACAAAATAATTGGCTGTAAATTAGTCTGAAGCAACACTGCCATAGCTTTCCAATCGCTACTCCCACTTCACCTGCTGAGTAAAGTAAGCCTTGATTGTTCCCACCCATAAAACAAAGAGAAGTGGCAGGACAATTTTGAATAAGGTATATGATCAGTCCTCAGGAACTATACTCAGAAAACATGCAGCTGGCTATGACACCATTTCCCCCTTGTTCCGGGCTCTATAAAATCAACCCAGTGTCTGATAGGAATTCCAATGAAACGCTGCTAAACTATCAGGCTTGGTCTCCTTTCTTCCCATGACAGCCTAGTGGAGTCTGCAGCCTCTAGGAGAAGGACTACCACTTTGACAGTGGCTCTTTTTGGTGAAGTCATGATGAGAGGGAAGAAGGAAATGCTACAAGGACACCAGCTCGTAAAAAATCTGACTTTCATGCAGATGGTCACATATTCTCTATGGATCCTGGATACAGTCAGACCTTGGTGGCTCCAGTTCTCTCATGAGATCTTGTATTTAAAATACAAATTATTTCTTTAGCCTGGCAAATACTGGCTATATTGCAGGGGCTTATACACAAAAATGGTAACAAGTTTTCCTCATCTTAGAATTTGTCTAAGACTTAAATAATGTACAGCTGAGAAATCTGTTATCAGTTCAGATAGCAATTTTACCATCAAATGATGCTTCATTTTAATGAATTATAGCACAAATAATTCCATTTTAATTAAAGTGGGCTTTTGTGGGTTTTTTGGGTTTTTGTTTTTCTCCTTTTAAAAGGTTTACTCTGCATCAACTAAAATTAAGTCCAATCTGCAAGGCAGGTAAAATGGAACTATTATTTTAACTATTATTCTTATGATCAAGCAAACCATTTTCTGCTGGGGATTTAAAAGCAATTGTTTGTGGCTGGTTAAATATTTTTCTCACAGGGGTTACGGCGGGGTTTTTGTGGGAAGCCCACAGAGATGATACCTCACAGAAGGGAGAAACAAGAGTTAATACAAAAATGCAGTTTTAAGGATAATCTAGGGAATTAAGAGGCAACAGACAGCTGTATTCAGACAGTAACAGTATGCCTCTAACTGAGACCTTGCAGGTCATTACAGTAAGGCTAGCTCTTCATACAATTTTTCATTAGCAGATCTCCCAAGCTTTTCAGAAATCACAACATCCATTTGAAGGTGGATGTAATAATTTCCTCTAGACTACAGAGCCAAATCCACAGAAAAATAATTGTGTCCTATCTATGGCTAGGGTCAACAGTCAGACATATTCATAAACCTTTGTCCATTAATAAAAGTGTCCTAAGAGGCTGAGTAGCTGAAGAGCTGATGAATTCTCATGCTTTCTTCATTTTCACAGCCTGAGAGCAATCACCCATCAATACACATCTTCTTGCACACCTTATCTGCACAACTAGGGCATAAAACTTTTGAAAATGGATAAAGATGTGGGAAGTTAAGGAGCAGAGGTAGATTCACTTTGAAGATTTCCTCTTAGAGCTCAATACACAACGAAACCACGTCTCTAGATGAACCTCAAGGGAACTAGATCATTTGTAGCTTCTGCAAACCAAACAATAGGAGTCAATGTATGAATCTTTCTATACAATGATAATTTGTGAGGCTTATGTACTGTTTCTAAAAGATTTTTTGATCCTCAGGTGAAAGGAGCACGTAAGGGTAAAACATTATTCCCTCTAATTATAGAACAGTTCATACTGTACTATTTTTTTAAAAATGTAATCTAAAGCTTGATGGTTTTCTATAATTATCCTAGTCTAAAGATGTCTTGTACAAAAATCTTTACCTAACATATAGATATGCTGAAATTCATACAGATCCCAGTTCCTAAGCATATAAGGAACTATACTCAGAAAACATGCAGCACTGCACGAATTTTAGAAAGCAAAATAGTAAACACACATATGCAATCAGGAATGTATTTTCAGACTGCAAAAAAAAAAAGTCCCACCCAAAATTATTAACCCATGATCATTCTGATCACTTGCAGTCTCTGCATGGGCACATAAATAAGTTTCCTCCTATTTTTTCTATATACCTCTAATGTGTTTTTCCTCTCCAGCACCACTACCCACAAGCTAGCTCTCCTACCATGTCTGTGAAGTGCCCTTTGCCATTTCAGATTCCTTTAAAACTTTGTGACGACTTTAAGTACACTTTTTCCATTGATAAAACAGATGTTTCCATTGAGATGACGACACAGACACGACACGTCAATGACATGCGAAAGCTACTTGAGAGGATATAAAGTCTAGGGAAGAAGAATGAGACCAGCATTCAAGAGTAGAGAAAAGTGCTGAGCAAGGATGCCACACTTGGGATCTGGAAGAATAGAGCACTGTGACACAAACTAGAGACAGAAAGAAATAAAAAAGGTCAAAACCCAGGAACGAACAAGAATAATTAAGGAAAGGAGAGGAGTGGAAACAGTGCTAGCTGTATAAGAAAGTTGGGGATAAAAATGGGGTTCGAACAAAACTAAGAATTAGGAAGGAAATTTTAAAAAGACAAAATAAAAGAGACATGGAAAATGGATTGAAAGGGAAATGTTGACCTTGTGGAGAATCCATAAGATCAACGGCAGAAGTATGCAGTCCTCTGCAGAGAAGAGAAGAAGCCAAACTCTGCTTCGTGTAGTTCTGCGTTACAAGAACAGAGTTTTGTTCCCTCTCACACTTCTCAATAAATCTTATTAGTTCCTTACCCCAGTTAGTTATTATCTACTAAATATGACAGACAACTTATGTCATCTGTCACTCCCTAAGCTTAAAAGCAGACATCAGTACCTGAGTTTTTGTTAAGAGTGATTCTTTTGCATCCAGTTCACATGGACTTGAGATTCTGTTGTCCATGTGATCACATAAACTACAACTTCCCTGGAGTTTTTAGATACATTTCATAATCCAAATACTTTAAACCACAGTACTGCAGTTTTTTTGCTGGAGTTTCACATGGAAATTCCCACAATCATAACCACTTCCTAATCTGTTTTGTACACTACTTTAAATTACATTATCCAGCAAACTTCCTTCCATGTGAAACAAAGACAATTGTCTGCCACATTTCTTGTCAAGACACAGGAAAGATATATCTTGTTGGGGCCATATGAATACATCCTAGTAATCCTGTAATATAATATAAAAGAGTAAAGCTGAAATCCTGAGATACAAATTTGTGTATGATTTTCTACCAAATAAGCAGGATTACCAAAGTAGTTAACAGGAACTGCAGTAGTTTCTCAATGAGTTTTAAGTATCTATCATCAGATTAGGTGAAAAATGAACAAAACTTACATTTGGATAAAAAGAGTTATTGGGGTATTCTGAATGCTTAGGATTCAGGAGTCTGTCAGCCAGGAATAAGAAGTCTCCAGACAAACTTGTTGACTGTTATTTCCACAATTATACAAACAGGACCTCTCAAAAATAATTATCCGTAATGATGAGTTCTTGTGTCTCAGAAACTATTAATAAGAAAATAATCACCAAACAAACAAAAACCGTCAAAAAAACCCCAAAACACCACGAAACTTGCTGATAACACTTTTCCACAAAAAAAATCAATTTCACTAGCTATATAAACACTCTTAAAAGCATCAAGCTCCTTTATGCCAAGAGTGCAAAATATAGTGAAAGTTGGAAAGAATGTATCACACACACAAGCCATTGCCTTCAACAGGGATTTTTCTAGTGTTATTAAATGTCTATGTTTCTGACAATACTGATTTCATTTTGCATGATAAAAACCCTCTGTGTCATCATCTAATCTCTTTTTAGGTCATTATTAAGTTTTTACAAAGAAACAGATTATCCATAATGTGGCTTTTCATTCATTTGCTGGCCACAAGCAGTTAATTACAATCATATTGTTGTTACCACAAAGAATTTAATCAAGATCTGTAGTCAGATGATCACGCAGAGTATGATTACTCTGAAAAGAAACAGTAAAAAAAGAAGGCTGCTAGTCCCCTGTCCTGTCCCCTCCCTGAAAGTTGGTAGGAGAAGGTGCTACCTGCTAAAGTTCTGGCTGAGGACATCCCAATTCTGAGATACGATTACAGTGAACATCTAATGGCATGGGAGAGGAATGGGTGGGGACAGGTCTGTCAAACAGAAATACAAATGGGTGGTTAGGGAAGGGCAGTAATATCTCAGAATAGGAACCATTTCAGTATCATTTAGCAAGCATCCAGTGACTTGAATGGAGTGTGACCCATTTCACATCAGATGCAGGTCAGGCTGATTGGTAAAAAACAGAGCACAGAAAGTTTGTGTTGAATTCTGCTCTCTTTGCAGCTCTTTGATAACAATGAATGCCAAAACTTGTCCTGCCTTGGTAAAACTTTCCCCAAAACCCTAACTAAACAGGACAGCTGTCTTCCTTCCAAAACCACACAAAGCACACACAGTTTGAGAAACAAATATCTCATAGGTAGTCTTCAAGTTTGGAGAACTTAGTGCATTTTATACAACAGTGGCCATTTCCAGTGAGACAAGAAGCAACCCTCCTGGCTACTCTTGTCTGTTGGTACTTAATCACTTCACAGCCCTTACTAGTTAGTGCTTTACCCCTTATATACTTTAATATGGTTGCAGGAGCAGGAGTTAAATTATTATTTGTAGTAACTTCTGAAACAGCTCTCACTTCTGCTCATAGCAAGAATATATGCATAAATATCAGTGCTACGTGCTAAGATAAACACTCTCTGCTCATATGAGGGATTCCTGGTGTTTTTGTAACTCAGCAGAGCAAAAGTTGTCTTCACTGCCATTTGTGTTTTGTGCATTATACGAGTTCCCCCCACCCCTTGATGCTTTATTACCCAACTTAAACGCATGCACCTTTCACCACTGTATGGAACAAATCAGCTTCTGCTATTACAGTTTCTACTGACACCTCCAACACATAATGCTTCATGTCTATAAAATGTATCACGAAAGCAATCCAACACTGCAGGGCAAATGGCAACTCCATGAAATTAATACATTCATTGAAGTTGTTCATACTTGAGAGGTCCCTTCTTTCCATGGAAAAGAGATAAAAGCATTTAATGGTCTGGGCTCTTTCCATGGAAAAGAGTTAAAAGCATTTAATGGTCTGGGTTAATAATAGTCAAGGTACTGAGTCAATCAAGTGAAGAATTGAGAAAAAACATTAATGCCGGATAGAGTGCTTGACCTGCTCTTTCAAAGGAAAAAGCTAAAAATGCCTTCCCTTCAAAACGCCCAGCAAACTTAGGTGAACTATGCTTATGCGGATGTTTGATTGACACCTGCTTAGTGGGTCAGCATGATGAGTAAGACATTGGCTACTTCTCAAACCTATAAAAAATTATGGAAAAGACACTATCGGTACATTGATAATCAAGGACAGAATTTTCAGGAAGTATCTCTAAGTTATTCTCAGAGGAATTTAATAGACTGCCTTCCAACAGGTTTTTTTGAAAATCCCAGACTTATGAGGGTCTTTTTATCCACATTTATGCTTTAACACACATTTTTAGCAGTAACATCCACATGGCCAAAACTGTAACAACAAAAAAAATTAATCAAGGGAATTTTTCATTTGCAAACAATTGCAGACAACAATATTTTCTCACTTAAACAGAGGCCCTGCAGTGAGCATGGGGGAAGGGATGAGCAGAGGTGACAAAATGAATTATGACCTATGGCATCTCAGGCAGGAGGTAGGCTCTAGTATGCAAAGAGGTTTTGCTGGGAGCCATCTCTGGGAAGAGCAGCAGATGTAGAAAAATGCTATGGCTAGAAACTCAGCATCACTGCTCTTCAGGAAATCAAAGCAATCTTCTCTCTCATATTCACTTAGAAGGTACGCATAGTTTTTGCCCCTGAATTAAAAACAAGAACTATAAATGTATCACTCCAAAAATACAATTTCTGCTTCTTACATCTTTATCTAAAAATTTTCTACGTATGAAAAGGAAAAAAAAAGAAAAGCAGCTAATGGTGGTGCTCAAAGCCTCCTCATACCGTGAAAAGCTGTGATGCTAACTAAAATGCTAGTGTATTAACAAATGCCGTCACTCCATGTTGAAATATGAAATGCAGTGAATGATATCTTGCTAGCTTTAATCTAGGAAAGCACCTGAGCACCAGCACAATTTTAAACCCAACACCATGGACAATGCCAAAGTCAAAGAGACTGCTCATACATTTAGACATTTCAGTGCCTTCACAAATTTGGACTCTTAAAGTAGTATTATTAAGTACAAGTATGTGAAGTTGGACTTTCACAGTTCTTACCCCAGATCTGAAATTTCCTCACTTTGCAGCATTTGTATAGGCACCCTCATTTCCACTTACAATAAGGAAAAAAATTCTTTGGCTGCATCACAGAGGTGTATTACCTGAAACTGTTTACATGCTTTGAAGATGAAATAAACATACATTTACTTAACATCATGTGTTATTACTAAACCTGATGTAATTCTTATGCCTGAGCCAGTAAGCTTGATTTTCTCAATTTATAAACTGAATTATAGTTAGCCACGATTTGACTGAGATTATCATTTAACTTTCTCTTCTGTCTAGGTCTTGTATCTTCCACCACTGGCATACTGGACAGCAATAAATAATAAAATGTTGCTGCTCATTCATAACCAGCACTGATGGTATAACCAGAGTTTCAATAAAAATAATAAAAGAGATCCACATGCTTGCAAAAAGCAAATGTTAATGCACGAGTTCCAGAACAACAAAAATACCATGCCCCTTTAGGGAACACATATATATAGATGTATAATCTACCTCCTTTAGGTCTAGAGAAAGCTCTTTTTTTAATTTAATTTTTCTTACATAACACTGTTCCTCTGTAAATGAGAGTCCTTGGTTCTTACATTTTCCTGTGCGTTCTGAACTTTGCACTATCAAATTGATGAGAACACCTAGTACAAAGCACCAGCAAACATCAACAATGAGATAGTTGTTGGCAGACAGTGTTTGATATACAAATAATTATAACAGTCTATCTTTCCCTCAATCTGTAACTGCAGGGTAGAATGGAGGACAGGTGGGTATTTCAAGCTCTGTTAAGCACTAAAGTTTCCAAGTGTCTCTCTAGACATGGCTTTGGATTGATGGCTGATGTATCATCAGTTGCTTAGAAATCTTTGAAAAATTCCGTAAACCAACGTCCTACAAACCTTCTCCTTTGTATTTTTTTCTAGCAGCAGTTAACACAAAGAGTTGTTTCTGCAGTGCAGGGGGAAAAAAAGTAAATGGATACAGTAATGAGCTGGACTATTGGATAAGCAGAAAGCTCACAGGAAGAAAGTGAGTAGCAGCAAAATGAGGACAAAGGAGCAAGGCATCTACTGTTGCTAAAAGAAACAATTACCAAACCACAGGCAGTCCTTGTTTTGCATGAAGTCATCTGTAATTCTAACACTGTCTCAGCAAAAGGACTTCTTTCATTAAAATAACCTGATTTGGCCAAATGATATGGGATCCTTTTAGCTTGGACTTGCCAAATTTTTGCAGAGAATTCAGGTAATAGCTTAGAGCAAAAAATTTAGTATTTCACAAACTGAAGAGACTCGCTTGCCCAGCAGCGTAATGTGTTATTTACACATTGATCTTGAAATCTAGGACATGAGCTTGTTCACAGACTACTCTGGAAAAAAACCTACTATGCTAATACAGAATTTTCAGCCTGAATTTTTCCAGCAGAGTCCACATCAAAGAATGAGAAAATCTTTCACAGAAAGTAATGATTGGGATAATCCATAACCTCATGAAGGAGGTAAAAGATCACAGCATGCTTAATGGAGTATATAGGTACGATACTGAACATTTTGCTCAAGAAACTTTGCAATGCACTTGCAATACCCAGTCAAGCTAAGTACTAAGGTAAAGGTAACTTTTAGCTCGAGTCGTCTCTCTGAAGCAACTGAAGGCTAAGCTGCACAACAGCTTTGCTGGCTCAGACTGCGAGGCCTTGGACAGACACTGGGTATCCTTAACTTCTCCATTCACCAGCTGGAGGGTTCTGTCCCTACTGGCACAAATGCTGAAGTGATAGCTCATGATTCATTTCAGGCCATATAAACAAACCCAGCTGGTCCAGCCTGAAGCAGGTTAAGAAAAAAAATACAAAATCTTCATAGGTAGACCGCAGGAATGGCAAACTCTACAGAAAGGGGATAAACTTACAAGTGGGGAATGTTTTCCAGCCACCATGACTGTCTGGGCCTCAATCAACTACAGAGATTAAACCTGCCGACTGCCATTTCTATCTTCTTGTCCACAAAGTTCTACCTGTATTTGAAACAATTAATTACAAAAATGCCATAAGGCAATCCTCAAAGTCCCACATTCAATTCAGCCAGCTACAGGCTAAAGTGAAAACACACGCAGACACGCACCATGACTGCTGACTCTGTGGAATGAGCCTCCTGCTCTGGGAACAGCAACCACCTCTCATGCTGTATCAAGAGTGGGAGCTGTCATTTTCTCAAGTGACATTCAAGTGATCAGCATCACCTCCATACTTTCTTACTCCTTCACTAGGAGTCAACAGCAGCCCAGATTATTTAAAGACATAATCATTAGGAAAGGAGGACTGCTGACAAAGAAAATAAAAATAAAAGCACCAGTTCTGCTCTCAGATGCTCAAAGAAATATGGGATTGCATAGTGTTTTCACAGTAAGTCAGTGTAACCATATGATCTGGCTCTTCTGAGAAATGCTTCATCTCTGCTTTAGTCTGCAGAAACATCAGGGGTAATTAGGCAAGGCCTCCAAATATTCATGATGGTTCAGGGAGTCAGTCTTCTAAAGAAACAAGAAGCAAATTAAGTGTCCGCTTGAATTTAATCCCAAAGCTCAACTCTATTAGTTATCCTGTGGTTATAAGGTTCTCTCCAGCCTCTTGTTTCAGCGTTCTAGTCAAAGCATTTTACTGATCTTCAGCAAAGCGTTACCTGCTGTTGGGACTGGATCACATTTATAGAGTGCTCAGAGCACTCTGTGATAGCAAGTGCTACTAATACCCACAAAAAGGTAACAAAACTTGTACCTATAAAAACATGCTTTCCCCTCTGGATTGAAGGGAAAAGACACAATGCTGAAATAGGCACAACAGGATTTAACAGTAATACCAACCAGAGGGAAAGAAGACAACAGGAAGGAGCAGAAAACTAATGCAAGTCAACCACATGAAAATGGAAAAGGCTTTGTGAGAACATTCAAATAAGACAGGTCCAGAATGGTAACGCGCAGGGAAAAAAAAACAAACCAAGCAAACCCCCACCAAAACAAAATAACACTCCCACAAAAACACAAGCAAAAACCACATCAGAGATGAGACACCTGTAATCAGAACTGAAAATCTTGCTCTATTTTGAATGCTAGTGGAGCACATCATTGAATTTCACTGCTGAACATTATTGGAAAAAAAAAAAGAGAGAGTGTGCAATGAGTTACAGTTTATCCTCAGTCCAGTTCATGACTAAGGTATAAGTGTTAAGGGAATATATTTGTATTTGTAAATTAAAGACTTACAACCCAGAAGAAGAGATTGAAGCTTTGAATTGTGTGGTTGAGAAACAAAAGGGGTATAAGCAGAACCCATGGAGATATACAAAATAATTAAAAAAGAAAATACAAATTGGATAGTACTATTTACCACAATTATAATACAAAAACAAATGGATAGACAGTGATGTTGAACAGAAACCATTTGAAAAGAAGATATTTCTACACAGCACATAATTAACTGCTGGTGGTTTTCCTGAAGGTGTTGTCAAGGCCAAGAGCTTAGCAAGATTCAAAAAGGATTTAGACATTTATATGCATAATGAGAACATCCACAGCTACATTAGATGAGATTAAAAAAAAACACACGAGATAAAAACCTTGATGCTTCAGTGAATAAGTCAACTTCTTGCTGGTGGGCATTAGAAAGAATCTTTCCCAATGGGCAAACTGCTCCAGAATTACCCATTATGGTGCTTCCTTCACTTACCCTTGAAGCAGCTGGTGCTGAGCACTCAGAGTCAGAATGCCAGAACAGACAGACTTGCTCTGGCCATTTCAAGAAAAAAAAAAAGGTACTGTTATACAATCCAATTAATTATGTGTGATAGTGAGCTCATTGAATTTGAATAGGGAATAGAGCCTTCTTATCTCATAATTTCCTTTAACTATCATTAACAGATTTAAGGCACTGTAAGGTAATGGCTTTGGCTTTTACAGAAAATTCTGCTCATGTAAATCTTTCTTTAAAACTGTATTTGGCATTTCACATTACCTCTTAGTCCCTGGGCCAAACTCCCTGACAATAGTAACACAGAGACAACCTCCACATGTGCTGTGGGTGTTCCTGTCAAGCAAGTAACACTATGCACCTAAATTCTGCTTTTTCTGCTTGTTACCACTCACTAAAACGTGGTACCAGTCCTTATGATGCATAACGGGACAGCATCTTGGTAGCACCACCCAGACTTCCAGAAGACCATGCTTGACCAGGTTTCCTAGTAGCCAGCCCTCCTTCCTTCCTTGCAATACACCAGTGCTCTCTCCCACCACATAATTTTCCCACCCTTCCCAACAATTAATAAACATCAATTCCTTCAACCTGCTGCAAAAAGCAAAAATCTCTTTTCAGCAGCTAACTCAGTTTGAGGAAAAAGGTCCAAATACAACCAAGACTCTCAAAGAATAACCTGACAACAGGACACTTTGACACTTTTTGCTGCTGTGTTTTTTATAGGGCAGAACACTAGATCCTGCAGGTGCCAGGTTGTCTTGCTTACAGCTCCCATGAGAGCAGGCTCCTCAGAGAATACAGACAGCAGAAGGATTTGACTGCAGATATGAACTGCTTCACCACAAGATGGGACGGCACTGAGCTGCTCAGTATTGAAGAGATTACGCAGGTCTAAGACAATCACAAAGAGAACTCCTGGACATTCGGAGAGCTTTACAAGAACTAATGTACCTAATGGGCTAGATGAAGGCCTGAAAAGCCCATTTTCTGACATACACAACCAGCTCCCAATTACATTTTCCAAAAATAAACAAACTGACACTTACCTATGAATAACAGAGGGGGAACTGCACCTCCAGGGGTCATCCCAGACCCCAAGTGAAAAGAAAACATCCTTTGTCTGCTACCTTTGCAGAAAAGTCAATGTTTAAATATTCCTGAATGTGAATGCTGACATAAACACATAATATCTACTTGGATCCTGTCTGAACAAATGTATTTATATTTTTACTATATGCCAAAGACATCAAATTTGAAGGAGGAGAGAAAAATACCTATTTATTTATTTTATAATTATCTGGCATGCATACAAAATTTGAAATGCTTTATTTTTACAGATCATATTGTAAATTAATGTAAATAATTCAACATGCAGATTATTCACTGTGCTGAAAATGGCTTGTATTTTTCAGGAGTATAAAAAGAACTGCCTGACTAAGGATATCAGCAAATGATATAAAGGCAAAAAAGGCTTAGCAACTTCCAGTAAAACATTTCAGACTACACAGATTGTTCCGCAGTTGAAATTGTACAGTATGTCAGAGGTTAATACACAGTGTGCAGCACACATTTTGAAAATCTGTTATTTGCACTTGAAACAAAAAAGATTGCTTTATTTTTTAAAAAACTTAAGTGGCTGAATGTGTACATGACCATATTGCCTAGATTTCACTTGGCTCAAGCTATTGTACCATCAGGCATCAGAGGTTTGGTTTTTTTTGTTTTTCCCTGTTGAAAGTTAACATAAGAACAAAGGAAACATCTTCACTGATGGCTCAATATCATCTCTAGAGACAGCTCTGGATAAATAAGTCTGTGGACATAGGTGGAAATGTGGTAATTATAGGTGCCAGCTGAATGCAACCCATCACTGGTGCAGATCACCAACTCAAAGGATGCCAAGGGTTTTAAAGTCCAAAGTAAGCTCTCATTTCACTTCTAGCTTAACTAAAGAATCTAAGATTTCTTGTATCCTCCTTCATCTCACACTACAATGTACTTCAAAAATTCAAATGAAAACCAAAAAATCCCAATACTTTCCCATTAGATTAACAGCTGATCAAGCAAGAATTATTTTTGTATTTGGTCAGACTTGGACAACGACACGTGACTTTCAGTAACGTGCTATGGATTTGTCTACATTTCACTGTGAGCATAAAATACATTTCCCTATATCAGCAGTTAGGAGGTTCCATTAACCCAAGGCTGTAAAATATACATAACATACATGGGTACAGTATACAGTCAGATGGGCTACGTTGACGGGCTTCTATAGCAGATGTCTTTTTAATTTCTCTGAAATAACATAGCTGCTGTTACAGCTACAATTTGTAAGAAAAATGTAGCACACTTCTCAGAGATCTTCTCTACCAACCCAACAGTCCAAACAGTCTGGGATGCTGGATGCTTTGAGTCTCCAGCTGAATCCAGATTCAAAGTTTACAGCAAGCTGCTATATTTATAATTGATGACAATACTAATTACAGACATACAGGCACACACACTATCTTCATCTCCCTTTGAGGTGTTAAATATGAATATATAGCCACAAGTGGTTGCATGAGTGTATCCTTAACATATTCCTCTTAATGCAGAGGGCATAAAATTCTCATTAACAATAACTGGAATTAGAAGCAGGAATTCCAGGAAGGATGTGTTGTCTCATTAGATATTAATTAGAAATACTGTAAAATATTCTGTTTATGCACTGTTAGAATTCTGGAGTCTTTTTTTTTTTTTTCATCTTCCAAGTTAACGTCTCTATGAATAAGTAATTTAGAGCTAAATGAAAGCTCCTGCAATTCTAGAAACCATGCGTGTACTTGTAAGCTCCCCCAAGGATACAGCCTTATACCTGTAGAGTTATAAGAAAACAGTTCTACAGCACCTGCTTACCTTACTGCACAGGTAATTAATCCCCACCACAGATTATGGATCAGAGAACTCCAGCCATGTCATGTCTGCTCAAAATTTCCACCATGTTGGGGCTCACAAAATGCTGGTGGAGCTCTGCTTCATGATATGCAAAAGCCTGAATGTGTTGACGCTTCTTGACTGCAGAGGACCACACCATTGGGAACCTGGGCAAGAAGGTATAGTTTACTTTAGGATTCACAACAGAGAAAAAAAAAATCATTTTTCTCTCAGGCAGCAATGCCTTCCAGGAGTCACCCATAAGTGGTTTACAGCTCCCTTGGAAACTGCTTCTGCTCAGAGATGAATCTTTCAGAGTCTCAAAAAACACATTTCATTACACTAGAGAAGTCTCAATATGATCTTCATTAGTGGCTTATGCCTGTCTCCTAAAGTCAATCAAAGCTTTTCCAAGGACTCCAAGGAACTAGGGTTATGTTCACTGCAAACACGTTTACAAACCTCACTCCTCAAGATACCCTTAATATCAAAAAAGGGGGAGGAGGAGCAACCCACACACATTTGGCCATTTATAGTAAGATTCACAAAGGGCTTCTTTAACTCTTCCACTTTAACAATTATTGTCTGATGCTCACGATTATGAAAGGTGATCATAGAATCATAGAATGACCCGG
>NW_010127087.1:576-959 GCF_000699245.1 Pterocles gutturalis | reverse complement strand
CGGCCCGATCCAAGATGGCCACTGGCGCAAAGCATCCTGGGAGTCCTTCCCCATAGACCCTGAGGCCTTCTGGGGGTCACATGACCTCAAAAATGGCTCCAGGTGCAAGGAATCCTGGGAGTTTGTCTCATTCCAAGATGGCTGCCACCCCAAAGCATCTTGGGAGCAGCCTGGGGGATGCCCTGAGGCCTCAGGGGGGTCATGTGACCCCTCAGGTGGCTGCTGAGCATCACGGGAGGAGGCTGGTGGAGGCCCTGAGGCCTTCTGGGGGTCACGTGACCTCAAAAGTGGCTCCTGGTGCAGGGAATCCTGGGAGTTGGGCCCGATCCAAGATGGCCACTGGCACAAAGCATCCTGGGAGTACTTCGCCATAGACCCTGAGG
>NW_010127087.1:0-324 GCF_000699245.1 Pterocles gutturalis | reverse complement strand
TTGAGCACGATCCAAGATGGCCACTGGGGCAAAGCATCATGGGAGCAGCCTGGGGGAGGCCCTGAGGCCTCAAAGAGGTCACGTGACCCCCCAGATGGCTGCCCTGAGGCCTCCTGGGATTTTTTCCCTGCCCCCAGCCAATGGGGAGGCTCCCGGGGGACGGAGCCAATCCCAGCCCTGCCCCATAGGGGCGGGGCCAGCCCAGCTTCTGCCTCCCGGCGCCTCAAGCGCCATTGGAGGAGGGGGTCAGTGGGGGCGGGGGTTCTCTGTGGTTCCTCCCACTGTGGGCGGTCCTTGGGAGGGCGGGGCCGGACAGGGTCACGG
>NW_010127086.1:38995-53931 GCF_000699245.1 Pterocles gutturalis | reverse complement strand
TTTATATTTATATGTATTTATAGAAGATATATTTATAAAAGATATTGTGGTTTTTGTTTTTGGGGTAGAGAGGGTTGTCATTCTTCTGATAAAGTTGTTCATGGTTATACATCTCATATTTGAGAAGTTCTCTCTCCAGAGTACCAATCACAAAAAAAAAAAAAAAAAAAAAAAAAAACAACATTCACTTCTATTTTTGTAAGGTTCCTTTAGTAATGTACAGCAGAGTGTTTTCAGAATAAGTACTCTGACTTCTGATTGCTCTTTGCTGTCCAGGATTATCAAGAGGAAATTGCTGCAGCCCAGAAGAACAAAATCCAGCTCCAGCAGATGGGAGAGCGACTTGCCAAAGCCAGCCATGAGAGTAAGGCGTCAGAGATTGAATACAAACTTGGCAAGATCAATGACAGGTGGCAACATCTTCTAGATCTTATTGCAGCCAGGTAAAACAGTTGGTTTGTTCCTATATGCTACATGGGACAGATTGATATGCTGTATTTCATGCATTTAAAATCTTTATATTGTCTACCTTTTAATCATTAACTGTGAATGAGTTTCTTCTTAACCATCAACACTTTTCTGTGAAATTCACCTTCCTGTTTTACTTTACAGTACCTGACATCATTTCTTCAAGAGTCAATTCAAAACCTTATCTGCTAGAACGACATAGGATCCGTTGCAGTCAGATTTAGTGAGCCTTATTACTCCAGTACCATCTTACTTCGGATGAGTACTAAAAAGTGGGTGCAAATGTAGTTTTTTAAAAAAATTCATGGCAGAGGAATCAAAACAGTAAGTTTGTAGTTTTGGATTTTGAGAAGAGCCCTTCCAAAACCAAGTCTTAGTTTTTTCTGTCTGATTATTTTTTTCACTGGTGGAGAAGAGTCACTGCAGGTAGACATAAGCACATTGGTCTTAAGGATTCTTTTTACTCAAGGTAAAAATATGACAGCAATTTTTGTAACATAAAGAAATATAGGATTTCTGTTTGCTATATGAAGAAACTGGTTTATTTGTTTCAATACTCTTGAGTCGTGCTTCAGCCTCCCTCCCATTGCTGACAATAATTTTCTCACAATTTTTCACTTCATAAAAAGTACATACATTTTTTATTTTACACTTCTGTGATGTAAGGGCATATGAATTAGTAATACTTAAGACCTGTTAGCAGCAAAAAGATTTGTTTCATTTTGTCATCTTTTTTCATCTGTTCTTTTTTCATATGGTTCTGCTCTGAAATCTGTAAACATGGGAGCAGTAAGTTTTATGTAAGCAGAAGCATTCTGGTGGCTCCAGCTCCTTTTATAGCAGTTCATTTTAAAGTAATGAACACTGTACTATTCTTCCAGAACAATTAAGTCAGGAATGGTGCATTATGGTCGAGAAGTCTGCTTGTTTTGGAGGATGTGATACATCACCAGTTGTTGAACATAAAGTATATTTGCTGTATTTTTGTGTTGTCTTTTGAAACACCTACTCAAGTAAATGATCAAGTAATACCTTCAGGAAGTTTCTAGTGAAAAACTATTGCATTCAGAAACTGCAAAACACATCTTTAAAAGACCTGTATTGTCTATTGAGTGTTAGAGGTTAGTGTCTTCTACAGGGACAGGTAGGGGTTCAGGATTCTGTATCATTCTTGGGGTAGGGGAGATATAAACTGCAATATTGTACACTTAACTTTCTCGTTCTGTTATCATGAAGCAGGGTGTCAAGTCCTAATTCTAAACTAATTTATGTAAAATATTTATTTACTTTTATTTCCAGATCATTTCAACTTAGCCTTTTCAACTAGCATGCTCAGCACTGTTGTATGCAATTAAACATACAACCCTTTCCATTCCAGTGCTTACTGAAGTGAAAAAACCCTGCAAAGTGTGAACATTGCATTGCTGAAATTGGGAGAGGTGGAGAGGTTTGATGCTATGTTGTGGAAATTTTGCTGGTTCAGCTGTAGCTTAGGCTGATAGCAGTTAAAGCTCATAGTTGATTAATGTGTGTACAAAGTACTTGTACTGATGTCTAATTTCCACTGGATAAAAGGGCTTGCATCCCCCAAGGTATTTTTCAGAAGGCTCCAGAGGCTCTTTAGGATATATTGGGGTGTGTTCCTCTTATGATATTTTGGACTTTGGAATGTATCCTGTAACATGAATTTTGGCTGCACTCTGCTAGTAAATGCCGATTAATTGTTCTGGTGTTGAGAAATAAAACACATCTTTTCGTACTGTGGATCCCCGACAGCACTAATAAATTATTACAGCCTGTGTGATTTTTCTGCAAAGCTACAGTCATCCCTTGCCTTGGGCATTTTTCTTAGTCGTGTATTTCCTACAGCTGTGAACTAACAGAAGGGGTTCCATGAAAATGCATTAGTAATATAGTATGGTAGTATTCATTCAGCTGAATCTTTACCTCTTGATTTTATGCTGTGCCGTGGAGCTTCTCCATTTAACTCTAAAGTCCCTTTCTCTTTCTCTCTCTCTGTTTCTCTTTCTCTCTCTCTCTTTCTCTTTCACTCCTCTCTTGCACTTTCTCACATTGTATTTCCTTACCCACTTGTTTTTTAATTGCCTCTCCATTCTGAGGAGGTCTGTAACTGCAGAATAGGCAGCTACAGAAAGGTAGTTGTGTCTCTGCAGCAGAGACTTCTGTTTCTGTCCTTCTAGAAGATTTTCATCCTTTCGATGGATTTTTCTGATATGTCAGCCTGGTGCAAAAAATGTTACAGATGTTTACAGCCAGGAAGCAGTGCTGTTGCTGCAGCTGCTCAGGCTTTGCCAAGGAAGCTTTGTTGTGTGTGTTTTCATCCCTTCCCCTAGCACTCACGGTCCACATTCCTGGAGATCAAGTCTGGCACATGGTGATGAATGCAAGTTTTATTTAGAAACATGACCACTTGTCACCATTCAGTCTCATGTTATCAAGCAACGGCTGCTAACATTTGTTTGGTGTGTAACATTTTCTGTACAGTACTCACCAGCAAAGAGAAGTGTGTCCCCTTCCCCCCCCCCCCCCTCCAAAGCACACAGTGTTTGCAGGCTTTTGGAGTGGAAGTTCTTCTTTTTAATGCTGGACAGTTTCATGGTGGTGGCGGAGGACTTGCATGCTGTGAGGATGGCAGAGGACGGCAGTGTGGATTCAGATCTCCCAGACTGTAATTGTGATATCACAAGGCAGGCAGCCATTTTCGTTTGCTTTTGATTGATATGGTTCTTTCTGAAGTCTTGGCTTGCTGGGAAACTAGTTGAAATATTGTGATGTGTCATTACCTTAGCTAGAAATCACTATTTTCTGCTTGGTTTAAAAATAGTTGACAGTGATAACAGCATATTTTGTTTTACAGCTAGTGCTTTTGGATCCCAGAATAGTTTTTTGTTACTGATGCAGACTTAGAACTAATAAAATCTCTTAGCTGCCTGAAAGAAACTGTAGACTGATTTTACTGCTGTAAATACAAGAGCGTGTACACGCATGGGGGAAAGCAGACTTTGTATTTGTCTGCTCACTGTTTGTGTCATCAAAGGGGCATGGCTACAAGCAAAAGGCAGAGGAGAGAGGCTGTAAAGAAAGTATTTCAGACTTAACTTACTGAAGCTGGTCAGTCCCGTACATATTAATGACTGTTCTGTAACTGCATGTAATACTCAAACTCAGCCTACATCACCCTGGATTTTTGATTCAGCTTCTTGTTTTCCCTCTTCGCATTATCTTTTCTGGAAGTTTTGCTGTTGTTGTTCAGAGTTCTAGGAATTTACTTTTTGAAAGTGGAAACTGTGGTCTGAAGAGCAAACATAACTGTCAATAATAGTGTCCTGGTATGCAATAGTACTGTACTTTGGACAATGAATCTTTTTCAATCATCAGAAGATTATTTTTAAACTGATTTCTTAAAAATATTTTTTCATAGTGTAGTATTCTCTATTTCATAGAGTATTTCTTGAAACTTTGTCTCCAGTTCCAGTTTATTTTTTTTTTAACTTTTCTGCTTTCTACAGGCTTTGTACAGACTTAGCTAGCATGCTCTTACTTTTTTCATGTTGCTTTTAAAGTTTAATATTAGTAACCAGCTGTCTAAATGACTAATGCAGTAGCTATGAGTTCTATATGATGCATTGATATATAGTTACAGGGTTGTTCCTGTTTAGGTTTAAGTGGAATCTAAGGCTGTCTAATATGGGACTAGTTGATTTGAAGTTACTTGTGCTTAATTTCAGCTCCCAAGTTGTTCTTCCACTGCCTTTTTACTGTAGAATAGACATTTTAAAGTTATAAATTTCTTGGGGAAACTGAGATGCAGTAATTGGAACACAGAAACATAAGCATCGTAAGCCTATTCAAAATTTCAGATGAGGTTTTGTCAGTAAACCATAAAAATAAACAATTGAGTTCTGCAGTGTTTTTACATTATGAGAATCTTCAGTTTTTGTGAAACGTAGCAAGACTGATATATGTGTGTTATATAAAAAACAATCCTTAAAACACCTGTATCATGGATCCAACCCTTTGTTTTAAATGTGGACACTTCATTATCAAGCAGAGGAGTTATGGTCCTGCCATTAGCATGGAAAGATTGGATTTTGAGCTGTTATATTTTTAAGGAAAATATATTTTTGTTACACACACATTATGTAATTATTTGTACATAGGCACAATGTTCAGTTAGATGAAGATCATAGGCAACTTCCCTGCTAAAATTCAAGAGGAAAACTCTTAGGCGTGATGGATTGCATCTATTATTTTTTTTCACAGATCTGTTTTCAGAGGAGCTAGAGGCACAACACTGTATTCCATTTCAGTCAAAAAAAGTAAGCCCAGCAGTCTCCAAGAAACACTTGTTTATTTGCTTCTGTCTGTACCACAGACAAGGAACCTGTTATGTTAGACTCAGTACAAAAAAAGAGCAGTTATTAACAGTAAATGTAGGGGGGGGGAAGGAAGGCAGTTGTACTTTGTTTTTGTTTTTCCTTTAACTTGGAATTTTGGCACAGAGAATTATAACGGTTTGACAGTAGGTTTTGGTTTTGGTTCGAGTGTTCTTTTAATACGTCACTTTTTTTCTTTTTCTTTCTTGAGTAACTTCAGTTATGTGACTGAAAATATCTCTCTTTGGGCTGGACTTGTTTTCCATGCTGGCAAGGATGTATTCCCATGCAGTCTGCCTGAGGCAAAGAGGGCACTTCCTAAATCACAGGGCCTTTATCAGGTGTTTCAGGCAAAATGTAAATAAAATCCCACACAGAGTTTAGGATAGTATACAATTGCAAATAAGAAAAGCCTGGCCCACAGCTTGGGCTTGTGAACTCTGGAGTGACATTGCTTCTGTACAGGGCTGGCATGACTCATTGTTCCCTTCCCCACTCCAGCGTGCCTGCAAAGGATCAGCAGCACCCAGCCTTGAAAATCTAAGCAGAAGATGGGCAGGATTTCACTCCTCTTAATTAATGTCAGAGACTGAAAAGCTGTATGTGAGTTCCAGGAGAGTGATAACTGACCTTCTTGCTCACCTTATGAACAAGTTTCAGTTGGTCCAAACCCACAGAGCACTGTGTGTACAACCGTAGGTGACAAGACAATGGTGCCCCCAGACTTTGGTTGTTCTAGTATGTCTCCAAGGCTAAACACATAGCTTTGTTTTGGGATAACCTGATTACGGGTGCTGGGGAAGTCTTTCAGCATGACTGTGTTGTCTTCACTCCCTTCATAGCCAGATTTTCAGATTATCCAGATTTTTTTCCAGTTACCAACCCTGCAGCTGTTGGTCATGAGACTCTGGCAGAGGAGATTCATTCAAACTGTTCTTAGGTGTGTTTGGTGCTAAAGAGCCACAGTTTGACTATCTGTGATCTAAAGAGAGGGCCAGAAAGAGATAAAAATTTGAAAGATTTAACTTTTAAGTTATTTAAGTGGACATTAAGATCTCTGCATGTCTCTTCAGTAAGAAAAGGACACCCATATTAGACTCTTAATGGTCAGCTGCAACTGCTGCTTTAAATATAGAAACACTTGATAAATTTGCTGGTTAGTATTGTGGAAAATATGTGAATTGCTCTATTTGATTATAGTATAGTCAGGTGGTATTTTGTTTGACAAATCTGGCAGTCTTGTATTTTTCAACTCAATTTAGTCAGTCTATTCCCAGCTGCACTCATCACTTAAAGCTTTCTGATATTGAAACATTTATGTGGAAGAGCAACAGAAGCATAAAAGGCAATGTTACTCAAAATTGTTTGTGGTACTACATAAACGCAAAAAAAAAAAAAAAAAAAAAAAAAGAAAGCTTAGAAACAATTTCAGAATCCACTAATTGTGTTATGTAACATAGGGGTAGGAAGAAGGGAGTTACTGACAGATACTTTTGAAGTTGAAACAGGCTGAAGGAAAAAATACCGAGATAGGATGAAGATTTAGTCACATTTCCTCCACATTCTAAGCTTAATGTTACCTTGAATTAAAAAAAAACACATTTCCTCCACATTCTAAGCTTAATGTGACCTTGAATTAAAAAAAAAACCCCACTATTTAATTTGTCCTGGCCATTGCTGTTGCAGGATCAGGGTCTCAAGAAGAATACTACTTAGAAATGGCCGTGCAGTTATATTCCAGTTTCATCTGTTTATCTCAAGAAGAATACTACTTAGAAATGGCCATGCAGTTATATTCCAGTTTCATCTGTCTGAATCTGAAGGAGTCTGTTAAGACCAAGAATAACTTAAAATAGTCCTTGGGATTGAAGAATTCTCACAAAGTTCTCAACTGGATTTCTCTCTTTAAAACTTATTTATTCAAGGACAAGTCTTCAGTCTAAAACAGAGGGGTCATAGATCCCCCATCCCTGGAAACGTTCAAGGCCAGGTTGGACAGGCCTCTGAGCAGCCTGATTTAGTTGAAATGTCCCTCCTCATTGCAGGGGGGCGACTGGGACTTGGATAACCTTTAAAGGTCCCCTCCAACCCAAACCATTCTATGATTCGTCCATAACAGTAGACTGAATTACTTGTTTTGGGATTTTGGTGTGTGTGAGTTCGTTAAAATAAAAAAAAAAAAAGTTTTCATTTCTTAACAAACATTTAACACAACTGATAAAGGTGCAGAGACTTAGAAAATATTGTCTGGCATTAGTAAACTCTTATTTTTTCTTAACCAGAACCTATGAATGCAGGACTATTTGCACATATAGTATACTTCTGTTACCTAATAAAGGAAAACTTCAGAACAGAATTTGTCATCTTAAGTTTCTCTGAAAACCTCCTGAAACACATGCTGTAGAAATTCTCCTTCAGGGTCTACTTATGCTGCTGTTTCTTTTTCTTTACAGGGTAAAAAAGTTAAAGGAGACCCTTGTTGCAGTGCAGCAGCTGGATAAAAACATGAGTAGCCTGAGATCTTGGCTTGCCCACATTGAGTCAGAGCTGTCCAAACCTATCGTCTATGAAACTTGTGACTCTGAGGAGATACAAAGGAAGCTAAATGAACAGCAGGTAAAATACAACGCATTTAGCAGGTGCACGATGACATGGGGAGAAGCAAAGTAGAGTGTCCTTGGGCTGCATACCCAGCTCAATGCTGAGAGGGCTTGAGGCAAAGAAGTATTTAAATATCAAGGCAAGTGGTACTTACTGTGTTACTTATAGAGCCTTCTGCTGGCTTTGACATCGAATCTACCAGGAGCTGATTGACATTTCCAAGAAAGGTAAGGCACCAAGAGATGTAACCTGAACGAGTTATTGCAGTTGTTTTTCCTTTGGGGTTTGTGGTTTTTGTTTGAATTGTCTGTTCCCAGAGGCAAAACTGACACCTATTAGACCTCGCAAATTTTGCACATGCTTGAAAATTACTATTTTTTAGCAACCTTTCTAACTCATTTTTATTTTGCAGCTTGTTTGAGAATCACTTTGCACGCAAAGATGCATGAACTATACATGTGAAGTTAAAATTGGTTGTTTAATAGCACACAAAGCCTTTATGCAGTGCTAGAACAAAATAGTCAACACTGGAACGGGCAGAAAAATGTTAAGTCAAACAGATTTTGGCAATAAAACTAATGTTACTCCTAAGAAGATTGACTATACTTTCTCATTCCTATTCCACTTGACTGCGCATTGCAGTTTTACCTGGAAGCACATTGCTGGGGAGGACTGTTGTTCTGTTGCGTTCCTGTTGGTTATTTATTGGCAAAAATACCTTTTTGGTGCCTTGCTGGAATGAGTTAAAAGCTCTCCTGAGTTCTTCCTTCAGAGGAGAAAGAAACACGTGGGAAGAGGAGTGTGAGTGCCAGAATTTTTTTGGGGATAATGAATTTCAGAAGTGTACAAACTGTCATTTTGCTCTTTTAAGCTGAGTGTGGGAATGAGACCCAAGCATCCCCTCAGAGTTTTTGCTGGCTCCCCAACTGATTTGCTACATGGCTATGCAGAATTGCTTATTAATATTCTATATGTAATTTACATAGGGACAGTAATTTATAACACACAAGCATCACCCGTGAGTGGTGTTTCTGAGACAATGAAGTGCTGGGCAGGCTAAACATTGCTATCAAGAAAGTAGGCACTTGGTATTTTTTACTAGCATCCCTCTGCAGGCATCCCACAGTTTGTCACAACCACTCCTTATGGGATTTCCTCTGGGCACAGAAGCTGGTGTATCTCTTCCTTCTGCTGTTTCCTTGTGGTGATCCCCATGCAATGGTAGTGTAAACTGGTATTCTGTAGAAATGTGAGTGGTTTCATTTGAACTCCAAAGGGGAGAAATAGAGGTGAATCTCATCCTAGGATGATGCCATGTTTGGAAACTTGATGTTGATTTGATTTGGTAACACTGCAAGCCATGTTCATAATAATAATTAAAAAAACCCACCCACATTCAATGTATGGCAGCCAGTATTATTATTAGTCAGAGGCTATATCACTATCCATGGCATCTCAGAATGCCAGTACATTGGCTGTATTCTCTTTCTTTTTCCAATAGTGATCTTACGTTCTTTTCCATGTTTGATCTTCCACTGAGGTCATGTTATCTTCCCTGCTTGTACTGCTTCCTAGTTGCTCATATACAAAATTATGTTAGAAATACTATACTGTGAAAGAAGAGAGCCAAATTCCTTTTATGTACCTTCCTTATCTATTTGGCATCTACTTAAGCCAAGAATCAGCTTTGCAGGTTGCTGGTCTCTGTGGTGAAATTAAAGATACAATTAAAGCTGGATATCATGGGGAAGGTAGGGTAACTTCACTGCCGTATTTTCCTAGGGTCACAAACTTCATTTCAAGGATTACTTCTTTGTTTACTTTCTCAATCTTATACCACTTAAAATATGGGAAAATAGGTGTTTGATTTTGGGTTGATAAAGGGAAAAAAATAGCTGTATGTGGGTAACAGCAGTGCATAAAAGTGATGCTCCTTTGTGAACTAACCAAAAGGCTAAACGTTCTCTAATAAACATAGAAAATTTTAAAATCTGGGAAAGAAATATAATGCTATGGAGGAAAAAACATTGCTTGTACAAAGGCTCTGAAGGTGAATAAAAAAGTTTAATCTTTAGGAATCCTCAGGACCACCAACTGGCAGTTCTTTCTACTGCTCTACTCCAAAACAGCAGAGAAGAGATTGTGTTACCTGAACTTGCTTAACCTCTCATAGCTGTCTGGAGTATGTGTTTCACAGAGTATTGCATCTATTTATATTATGCGCCCTTGTATAACATTTCAGGATGGGTGGAAAGAAGAATAAGCACTTGGACATCATGATGAAAGAGTACTTTCCAGGCAAGTGAAAGTGAAAGGGCCAGCACTGAGGAAGAAAATATTGTAATTTTCCACTTGATGGTCTCATTTGGATGTTCACAAAACAGCCTTCTGTTTCATAGATGAGAAGAGGAAATAGATTACTTGAGTCATTGAGTCCAACCCCAGATATCAGAAACAACCAAATCAGATAGTTGATACAGGTTGACCTTGCTCAGTTTTAAATTTGCTGAGGTTTTTAGATTCTATGTTTAGATCTCATTTCCTGCTGGAAGGCATTTTCAGAACATCATATTGCTAATTGTAAGAAAAGTTCCTCTAGTTAGATATTAAATATATGTAGGTACAATATGTTGACACTGTATTTCCCTTTGCATGTTATAATTTACTTCACTAGCAAAATTATAAAGAGCAGTTCATACTACTCATCCTCAAGCTGCCGAGTTCTTATTCTCCTAAATAAAATTCCACATCTCTGATTGTCCCAATAGTTCTTTTCTTCATCCGAATTGGAAGTGAACATAGTATTCTAGATGCAATATATAGCTTTTTGGTGTAGTCACATTAGTACTTCACTGTCACTATAGGAATTATGAGCTCCAGCAGAGGTTCTTTTCCTTGCACTGATCCAACAGAAATAACCAATTACTTTTGTAGCTTGTCTTAACTTGAACCTGTAGTTCCAAACTGAAGCTGAAACATTGCTTTAAGATGAAGCATTACCATCAGTGTAGAACAAGCCATTGCAACCAGGAAAAACCAACAGCAGAAATAATACCGATCACATATAATAAGTGCTAAGACAACATAAATGTGTTTTCTTTAGCTGTCCTGAATTTTCCTTTCCCATTTCCAGTGAAAATGCTAAATAAATGGAAAATTGAAGGAAGAAAGATCTCCTACTAGGGATTCACTGTTCAACATGTGCTGCTGCCGCTCCCCATGTCAAACATGCCACTTTGCAGATAGCTCACCTGGGGAAGAGTAGGTCATGAGAGGCACCTCCACCAAACCCTCACAGTAGATAAGAATGTATTTTCTTGTCACACTTCTCCTACTAACTTCTGCTTTACGTTCTCTGTGATAATGGAAAAGGACCAGGCATGGTTCCACCATTTATTGGTGATGTTGATTAAATGTATGTGAAAGATGCTCAGCAGAGCATGCAGAGCTCTGGCAGTTTGTCCCAGGTGGTGGTCTGGTGTTTGTAGTCCCTGGGAGAGCTGTGCATGCTGCCAGGTTCTCCTGGCCTCATTGATAACATTGCAACACCACTTGGGCAGATGCAGTCTCTTAGGTATTCATTGGATGCTTTTCTCCTGTTTGCAAGCTCATTAATTTTTTTTGTTTTGAATAAGTAGAAGAGAAATGCATTTGTATTTATACATGTTTTGCAATTTCTCTTAAGAATGAATTTATTCACCTACAGGAACTTCAGAGGGACATAGAGAAACACAGCACTGGAGTGGCATCTGTTCTCAATCTGTGTGAAGTGCTTCTTCATGACTGTGATGCCTGTGCCACAGAAGCAGAGTGTGACTCTATCCAGCAGGCTACCCGCAATCTGGACAGAAGGTGGAGGAACATTTGTGCAATGTCAATGGAAAGGCGACTTAAGTAAGTCTGAAATGCCTACAAATTAGTATTTCCTTCCACGGGCAAAAATGCAGGATAGGATGTACGTGATAGGGTTGCAGTACTGAAGAAAAGGGTGTAGGGGTCAGAAAAAGATACGCTGAATAAAAGCCAATAGCTGCTATGCCTTTGATGAAAAGATGTCTTATTTCCCATTCTTCATAGAAATTATGAGAGAAGCTAGAGAAAGCTTAGCAGTGACTCCCAAGAGATTTAGAAAACGTGACCTAAGAGGGAGAGTTGCAACACTTAAGTTTACCCTAGAACTGCTGAGACTGATGGGGAAACTAGTTATCAAATGGGTGGAGTGCTATTCCAGGTGTTAGGGTTTTTATGCACTAATATTGCTCCTGTGTCTGATTTTTTTTTTTTTTTATGTTGGGAAGAATTTTAGGACTAAATAGTCATCTGGATTTTCCTCATCTGCCCACCTTAGCTTTGCTGAGCAAGTGTGGGCCGTAGAGCCTGCACTTCTTGGGTGTGGTCTGGTTTACTGCACATGCTTAGACCATCTGTACAGCGATATCCAGAAGATTCCTTGTTTTCTATTCCCATCTGGGGTGGGTGATTTTGATAGCCACTATGATGCAGCTGGATTGGGCCAATGCTATATACTCTTTGCTGACGATTAATAACACATGTTTAATTGTTTGAACTCCTGCATTTATGAAGATATTTTGTGTATCTTTTTTAAGTTATGAATCTGATTTCTGTGATGTTTACACAGTCATATCAAGAAGTCTAGGTAAAGTTTATGACTTTTCCAAATGCTGAGTTGAACTTTATATGATCTTTGGTTTTGTGGGATACTCTTAATGTATTTAGTAAAGGTTTTCTTTATTTTATGCAAAATAAAATGTTGCTTTTAAGTTGTGTTGCTCTATATCCACAGATTTCTATCTTTAAGTAATTTTATACTATTGCCATGGTAATTCTTGTATAGTGTGTGTGTGTATATATATATATATATAAATACAGCTTGTAAGTATCTATCTTGACAATATACAGTTTCTTCATACCTTGATGTTCAGCAAATTAATTCAGGACTCTTTTAAGTTAGTGTGGAACGATGCATTGAACTCTATTTTACCTTCTTCCAGTGTACACACTATACTGTTAGGAAATTTGTACCAGTAAGTTAGCTGAGCTATCAGTCTTTACAATCTTTATTGTCTAGAAACAGTTACTCATATTAAAAAGTAACTTTCCAGATGTCAAACTTCAGGTTAAGCAACTTATCATCAACAAGGCATAAATTTTTAATTTTAATTTCTTAATTTTTCATTTTTAAGTTTTTAATTTTCAGACCTTCATATCTAAGATTTGGGAAAGATGTATTCTGTATGTAAAACCAAACAAAGTTCTGCTGTAATACAACCTGTCCCAAAAAAGATCCTGTTATTTTGAATCAAATGGTGCTGAAGTTCTTGGGATTTTACAGTCTCAGTATTAAGCCAATTTGATTTCAGGATCAAGAGTCAGCCTTTTTATATTTTTATATATTCAGTTGAAGTCACATTGGGTTTTTTTAAATGTTGGAACAACTTTTATTTAATAAAAATATGTTTACAATTTATATTGAGAGATAGCATTTTACCTCTTGTGGGTGAATGAAAAAAAAAATGTTTGTCCCCCTTTGCCATACAGAATAATTTACAATAAATACATTTACAATAAATTACAATTACAGAACTGAGAACTTTAAAACATATGGTGCAACATCTTTAGCATTCTGTAAGAAAAAGTTCTGCAGTGGAAGGTAGTGTGGAATTTCTAATCTCTGAAATGCTGGCTTAGATACCTACACTGCGACTGTATTTCAGAAGTTATTTAGCATGTGCTCAGATTTTTAGAGCTCCTATTGCATAGTTATAACTTTCTTTTTATACTGATCCCAAAATTAGATGCATGAAAAAAAAAAAAAATGCCATCATCTTATTCTAGCTCTAGCTCTTATTCTGGAGTGAGCCAGCCTTCCCTGTGGTCTGTTTATCGGCCTGGCTGGGTTAGATTAAGAGCCAGTTATTGTCTGGTGCAGCGCTAGTTTCCTGTTGTCGATGATTAGTTAAAGTTCTGTAGGTCAGCTGGCCTTCAGTCCAAGCATTCCCTAATTTTCCATTATCTACTGCAGAATTGAAGAGACATGGCGGCTATGGCAAAAGTTTTTGGATGACTACTCTAGATTTGAAGACTGGCTAAAAGTCTCTGAGAGGACAGCTGCTTTCCCGAGTTCCTCTGGTGTACTTTACACAGTTGCTAAGGAAGAACTGAAGAAATTTGAGGTGATTTATAATAGCTGAAATTTAATATCTACTGATCACATTGCAGGGGCCACCTGGTGTTCTTCCTTCTCATGCACAAGTCACTCAGCAGAGACACTGTATTAATATAGTGGAGTTGGTGATTTTGTAGCTGCCTTCAGTGGCCGGTTTCTAGGCTGAAAAAAAAGTGGAAGGTGGCAACTGAAAATGCTAATAAGTCAATCCACTGTCACTTGCTGTTTGTTCACCAAAGTTAGATTTCTCCCCTTTTTTATTTCCGCAGCTTTTTAATATGTCCAGTCAGTAGGTGTTCCAGAGTAGTCATAAATCTCCCTTCACCAAGTACCTCTTCAAATGCATGCTGCACGTGCTGGTCTTTGTTTTGATTTTATCCTTCCTCCTTTCTGTAACTCTCTGAAACCAGCCCTCTGAACTCCTTTCCTGTTTTATACAATGTATAATATCCCCATTTTAGATTGTTATACTTGAAATTCATGTTTGTGCAAGTATTGTTATATGTCCACATGGTGTCCCCTGTGACTTAAAAGTTAAGTGCATGCCTCAGAATTGACAAGCTGTCACTTCAGTCAACGGTTAAGAGCTTGTTACATAACTCCATTGTGTCTGCTGCAATGTGGTGGCTTGTCTTATAATTACAACCAAGTGTATATCTGTGTGTAAAGCACACACACGTCATGTTGCCGGTCACATGTGAAAATCTTTTGTTCGGTTTTGTATTTGCAAGGAGTATATAAAGATGAGAGAGAAAAATGGTTCTGAAGAGAGAGAACAGATTGTTAGGCCATTCTGTAAACAGTCAGGTGCTGTAAAGTATTTGCTGTGAAGAAGAAATGCAAATTTTAAACAACCTCTAAGACCAGTTAATGCTTTTTGGTTTAACAATTGATTCAAAAACATAAACTGTGAAGCGCCGAGTCAAGTTTTATAATTGACATTCACATTTCTGAATATACTGGCCATGATTTGCTGTTAAACACTGCCAGACGTCATTATGGTGAGGTAGGTTGCCATAGTATAAAAATGTTTTCTTCCTGGACACAAGTACTCTGTCTCAGACTTCCTTCCCATTGTCCCTTTGTTCAGTCATCAGGATCTGAATCTCTTGTTTAGCAAGTCTTTATGAGAAACAGTACAAAAAAATACCTTGGCTGTCTTTGATTTTTACAGCTGATCTGACTTTTCCCGAAGTCTGTTTCACAGAACCTTGGCCTTTATGGTGACCTTCCCTCTCCTGCAGACTTGTGGAATTTTTACTGCCTGCAGACTGTCAGCAGGA